>NC_059356.1:6305722-6608472 GCF_019703515.2 Myxocyprinus asiaticus | reverse complement strand
TTTGGCGACATATTCGAAGAAAGATCTTTATTTTCTCTCCAGCGTAGTGCCCATAGTTGATGGTAGACTGCTGCGTTAGCTGAATTTGTAGGCTCCCTTTATAAGGGATCTGGTGATAGCTGCCTGTAATAACATTCTAAAATAATGCAGTCTTGCTCGTCTATGAGGTCTTTTGATAACATAATTGCTTTGTCAGCTGCAGTTTATATGTTGCATTTAGCGGCAACGTGGGTAGATCGGAGTCACCTTTGAGATGTTAACACTCGGCCTATTAGGCTCGGGCATGCCCGAAAAATGTAGTTTCCTTTGGTGTGTTTGCAGATAGAGATTCCAGGATCTCGTACAATTCTCGATCAGCTCCCCGATCTTCTAGGAAAAGGGACTTTCTGGGTCTGAAGCTCAAGATGAGGCGTGGAGGTGGGAAAACAAGGAGAAAATAAGAGAAAATGATGACTGCAGGAGTCTTGAGAAACGCTGCGTGTTACCATGCTGCTGCAGCCGTACCGCTACGATGCGTAGACAGGTTATAGATAATTTGATGAGGAAAAAAAGGGGTTCTGATTGGTTAACGTAGCAAGGTGTGCCAGGGTGACCTATCAGCCTGTGCCACAGAGTTTCCTAACTGAACTTAATTTGTCATTTAAAATTGATTGGATCATGAAAAGTGGGCATTAGATATCATAGCAGAATAGCAGCCGTCTTGGTTTTCGCCTTCATTTCTTCCATAGGAATTTCGTAAAATTTGTCATAAAAGAGCTGTAAGCCATAAACCAAACCAACCAGCTCCGAGGTGAATCACAACATTACAAACTCTTATTTGAAGCAAAAATAGATTTGATCAGACAAAAAGGCAAAGGTACAAAGCTATGTACTTAAAGGGATAGTTCACCCAAAAATGAAAATTCTCTCATAATTTACTCACCCTCATGTAATCCCAGATATGTATGACTTTCTTTCTTCTGCAGAACACAAATTAAGATTTTTTGAATTACTTAGAATTACTTTTGGTCCTTTCAATACAAGTGAATGGGTGCAAACATTTTGAAGATTCAAAATTCACATAAAGGAAACAAAAGTAATCCATAAGACTCCAGTGGTTAAATCCATGTCTTCAGAAGTGATATGATAGGTGTGGGTGAGAAATAGAACAATATTTACATCCTTTTTAAATTCTCCTCCCTGCTTCCACTTTAACTTTCACTTTTACATTCTTCTTCTTGTGTTTTTGGTGATTCACATTCTTCATGCATATCACCCCTTACTGGGCAGGGAGGAGAATTTCTAGCAAAAAAGGACTTAAATATTGATCTTTTTCTCACCCACACCTATCATATCACTTTTGAAGATATGGTTTATAACGCTGGAGTCATATGGATTTATTTTATGATGCCTTTATGTGCTTTAGGAGCGTCAAAGTTCTTGTCACCATTCACTTGCACTGTATGGACCTACAGAGCTGAAATATTCTTCTGAAAATTGTCATTTGTGTTCTGCTGAAGAAAGAAAGTCATACACATCTGGGATGACATGAGGGTCAATGATGAGAGAATTGATGAGAGAATTTTCATTTTTGGGTGAAATATAAAAGATATAACTTTAGAAACAATATATTTTAATTTTCCTGCACAATATTCAGACATCTACAAATATATAAATAATTTTAGAGTGTCAGAAGACTTGGGCGGTCGCTGCAGAGCTCTTTTGGTGCACTTTGTTGGCCGCAATTCTCTGATTGGTGGATAGTTGATAGTTCTCCATCAGAAATTCCTCTATAAAACATAATTCTTTTTTTTAAATGAAGTTAAAATAACACAGACTGATGGCTTCAAGAGAGGCGTACACCAACGATTAACAGCCTCGGATCTCACGAAAGGTCTTTCTTAAAAGGTTTATAAGTTGACTGTATATTATCCCCCTAATTACATGTGTATGTCTGCTTACCGAATACATACATAAATGGACATGAAATATTGATCTGAGTTTGATCAATAAAAATCAAGTTTTCCAGAGAGTCATGTATTAAGGAGAGATAACAAAGACATTGAAGTTGCTAGATGCAGTTATTGTTAAAAATGTTATTTGATGTCAGGTCTTACAGTGTATGTTTTGCAGTGTAAACTTAAGCCTAAACTCTCAAAGCCAGGTAAATCATGGAACTTCTGAAGTGCTTTAACACCTATTGTAGAGCTGTTTGTAGGAATATGGTAAAGACTTGCTGTCTCATTAATGGTGAGAAATGACATCCAGGAAGGCATCATAAAACAGGTCATAAATGTTTACAGCATGAGAATTCAATTCATCGGAAGTTTCATAAACTAAAGCAGCATGTGAATACTCGGTCTGACCTTGCAATAAGAAAGAATATGATGCTAGTGAAAGATAGCCATGTTTATATGGTATTTACATGGTATGCCAAGGGATAAAAAAAAAAAAAAGAAGTGTTAGATCCGAGTGGGCATAGATTCAGAACCCATTCATCCACCCAAGAAATGTGGCCTTTTATATTGTAAAAAACACAAGAGTTTATTTTGAAAATGTGCTCTACATGTGGTCATTCCTTAAGCATACGATTTAATCTGGTCTCCCACCACCTCTTACTAAAGTATGGATTTTCCTCATTAAAGGGACTTTGCTTCAACCACACCGGTTTTGGCCACAAATAGATTCCGCTTGGTGGTATTGGCACAAATCCTATAATCTGGCTGAGGAATTATAGAGAGCTAGTGATGTCAGTAGAAAAAAGAGCTGAGGATAAAGCATCATGGGAATTTACAGATGGCTTGCTGGGTGGAATCTTAATCGGGGCAGGCATTGTTCAGGATGCTGCTCGAGGAGGACATGAAGGCAACCATGCGGCTTACCCACAAATAGTGACATCATCTGCAAGAGTTTGTATAGTGGGCTAAATGGTATCACTGAAGGACACAGACTTTGATGTTGTTCTGGGTTAATTAGCTCTTGTTGGAAACTTGTAGAGAAGAGCAGGAGACTTCAGCAGGATTCTTTATTTACAGAAGAACTGAAACATCAGTCTACAGAAAGTGCTGTTATGAGCAGCAGTCTTCAAGTCTAAACTAAGGGACATTGCAGTTTTATAGACATTAAGGGGGCAGTCCTTCCATGTGAAGACAAAGTGTGACAACCTTAAACAAGGTATGCAGGTGAAGTGAAATGTTACAGGACACCAGCCCTAATCCAATCAACTGCATCACTCAGACTACTTCATTATCATAGAGATAAAGAAAGGTCCACACCTATGGCATTGCATTTACACTTGACATTCACCTCAGACCTTTGTTGAATCATGACCATTTGCTACCAATCAAGGAGCACCAAGAGCCATCACAGACAAAAGGTTACATCCTGTTGAACTGGCAGAACAAATGGAACCTTATTGTAAAGTTTTACTTATATTAACTATGAGTAAGAAAATGAATTTTAATTATGTCAATGAAGCTGAAAAGTAAAGTTGTTTCAGAGGCAGATCATGTATTACATTAATATATATATATATATACAGTACTTGTACAAAAGTTTTAGGCACTTGTGAAAAATGTTGCACAGTGAGGATGTCTTCAAAAATAATGCCATAAATAGTTTTCATTTATCACTTAATGTCATACAAAGTCCAGTAAACGTAAAAAAAGCTAAATCAATATTCGGTGTGACCACCTTTGCCTTTAAAACAGCCCCATTTCTCCTAGGTACACCTGGACACAGTTTTTTTGGTTTTTGGCAGATAGGATGTTCCAAGCTTCTTGGAGCACTTGCCACAGTTCGTCTATCTGTTTAGGCTGTCTGAATTGCTTCTGTCTCTTTATGTAATCCCAGAATGACTCGATGATGTTGAGATCTGGGCTCTGCGGGGGCCATACCATCTGTTGTAAGGCCCCTTGTTCTTCTTCTGTTCAACTGTATTTGCAAAGGGAATGTTGAAATCTATAATTGATATTTCCTACTGATACACTAAAAGTAGAATGTATAAATTAACCATCTTAAGACAAATGTTTTTGTGAAAAATATAATGCAACTAAGACTTTTGCACAGTACTGTATATTGCATTCAGAAAGTTAACACGTTCAGTTTTGATTTCATGTTGACTTTAATTGTCATGAAAATATTGTCAATGCAAAAAAAATCTATATTGGTCCTAAAAATAGGCTTCATTTTCATTATGCACAATATTCTTTTTGTTTTTCTTTTGATTTCTAGGTAAAATATGACTTAAGCTGTGTTTGTGAGATTCATCCATTCATTTAATGTTTTCTCAGTGGGAAATGGCCTCACGGAAAGCACAGACCACAGAAAGGATGAAGATGAGGATGAGGTGTTCACTGTAGGGCTGAAGAGAGGACCTCATGGTCTTGGGCTGGCGCTTGTGGATGGAATGGTAAGCACTTTGTCCTATTTACTTTTATCTTTATATCCTTAGTTTCTCATCTTTGTGCTGCTCTACATCTCTCTTAAGGCCCTTTCACACCAGTTGAGACATGAAAAAGATATATGAATTCCTGACAAATGGCCCCTTCACACCAAAAGCGATGCAAATACTCACTGTTAGCACATTCATGCCTTTACAATAGTTGGCATGACTTAGCATTGCTAAGTAATTACAGCCGTGGTTCTCTATTTTGACTACAATTTTGTTTGGTGTGCCAAATGTTAAAAGGCATGTTGACACAAAATTAAAAAGATAATAAATTCAAAATAACATTTTAATTTCCAAGATGATAACTGGACGCCGCTCGTTGAATAAAATATGCAACATGATGTGGTCATGGGACAAGTGTGGTGAGGGTAATGTAGCATACTACCAGTTGCAACATTTATCACTGTATAATGTGTTCTGTCTCAGAATGGTAGGCTGTATAGAGTGAATAATAGTTAAAAAAAAATACAAAATACAAAAATGATAAAAACAGAAGGCAGTGTACAGTGCATACTGCACAGTATGGGTCGTTGACAAAAAAGATTGTCCAAGGTGATAAATGCATGGAGAAATCTTTTAAAAATCTAGTTTAAAACGTGTGTCAAGTTCGTAGTAATGTAAATTCCGTGTCTATTTTGGTTGCACAAATTTGTGAAAAATATATATAGCATTTTGTTCATATAAAAATATAATTTAATGACTTCCAAAAATAGTTATTAAAAAACTTTCTTGCATCTTGAATATATGAGTATATGCAACTAAATCATAAATTAAAAACAAAAGTTTCTAAACAGGTTTTGTCAAGGTATTTTTTTGCTTTGTTTTTACAAATATCATGAATTTATAAATCAACAATATCACGAAGTTTTCACAGGGTCACTCCGTGTGACCTGAACAAAAATGTCAAAATATTGATGTTTGATTGTGTAACAAAATAATATATTTTTAAACTTAACAATCTTGAGGGTTTAAAGAGGTGTATTATTATTATTATTATTATGATTCTGTCACATGACAATAACACCACTTGACTTTAATTTGGTGGATAGAATTTTTTCAAATATTATTATATAAATATCTCTGCACTTCTCATGCACTTTTTAAAAGTTTTTCAGCTTTCAATGATACATTGATGATTTTTTTATTGTCTTCAGATGGTTACACCACATGATATTTTTTAGGTTAAGCCCCAGATTCTTTTTTTAAAATCAAACAAAATACACAGCACATAAAAATATTGGCTAAAATAATCCAGTTTTAATTAGACTGAACTATTATTGCAACAATACAGATCACGTGAAGCACATCTGCTCAGTTAATACAGGTACTCCACTAAAATAACAAAGAATTCTGCTCGAAATTTCACACTATGTGCTTTATTTGCGTCCTCAGAGAGTTTGGCACTGTAAATGACCTGGTATTGCTGACTGAGGTGCTAGCTATGTGGGGCACATGTGGGGGGTTACGTTTACGAGAAACTGCTCTGTATGAGATTAATGGGTTTGTGCTGGCCCCACTGATAGTCTTTTGAAGCCAATAATGAGTTCAGAACTTGACTGAACAAGAGAAGATGACTTCATTTCTCAACACTGCTGAATTGCCATTTAAAAGGTGGTGTTGATGTTAACAGTAAGATGAAAAAAGAACCTGATGACTGTGAGCTTGATCATTCAAAGACATTAAAACATCTATTTTCCTGGAGTAACTCAGAAGCTCTCCTAAAAATGCAAATTAGGTGCTTTCCACAAGTACAGTCAAACTGACCTGAAACTGAATCTCTTATAAAAGTTTTCTTTGATTAAATGCTCAATGAAAAGAGGTGCTTATATCTATAGAGGTTTTGCCGATTAATCGGTAAAGATTGCTACTTTTGGAACTATCGGTTATCAGCAGAAATTAACATCATAGCCGATGGTTCAAATATTGATGAACTACTGCTCAAGTTTGTCATATGACAATGTTTACTACATAGTGTTTTAATTGCAATGCATTTTAGATGATTGTAAGAGTGCTTATTTTTTTCCCTCCATTATATGTTTATGTTAGCAGCTGGGAATTTCAGTTATTTCGAAATAAGAGTCCCAGATTATTATTATTATTATTATATGTATATATTTTGTTGTTTATTTTGGAGATTTTGGTTGCACAATAAACTGCATGTGGGATTTCATTGAATTTGGACTCTTGTAGGCTCTGTCTATGCCCGTTACAGAAAGGAAAAACTAAGAAAATATTCTTAGAAAGAAAGACATTCAGTGAATCAAATTTTAAAAACTATCACCCGATTAATCGGTTATGTGCTTTTTCCACCACTTTAGTTATCGTTATCGGAAAAATCCCAGTATCAGTTGACCTATTTATTACTTTCAGAAAATGATGATCGTCAACCTCAGGAGGTCAAACTTAAATACTAAATGAGCCTCTTCTGTTTCCTATTCATTTTCTATGAGTTTACAATTTTTGCAACTCTGTTACCAAATTTTGGAACACGTCCAAATTGCTAATTTCAGTGATTTTGTAATTTTCTAGCAATACAAATCCAAAAGCAATACAAAGCACTATAAACATTAAAAAAAACAACAACATTTATAAAAATATAAAATTAAAAAAAACTACGACAGAAAGAGAAAACAGGGTTGCAAATTTATCCTAAATTAAGCGGTTCTTAGTAGGGGCTAGCTAGTTTGGTACAAGTAGGTTTGTAGTTATTGACAGTGTTGGAAAGTTACTCAAAAAAGTAATCCACTACAAGTTACTAATTACTAGGTCTGTATAGCAATAAAACATTTGAACTAATTAATCACACAGATTTCTGTGATCAATCATGATTTATCATGTTACACGGTACATTAAAACAAACATTAAAATATAATTATAAATATATTTACTTTATACTTTGTCTCAAGAAATTGGGGATAGAGTTCATTTTTACAGGTATCGATCTTTGATATAAGTATATGTATACATGCCATAAAATCAGTGGACATGCTGTAATAAACGTTGGGCAAAATCTTCTGGTGTTTTCCAGTGGACTTTTTTAGTAACTGGATCAAATGGGCAGATTCAATTTATATCCAACATTATAGGCAAGAGAAACTTAAGTGTACATTGGCAATGCATTATTAGACACTATACATACAGATATAAAACATAATGAATGCTGGAGTTTAAAATCTCAAAACTACTATTTTCTCTGGCTGCCGTTTAATCTCTACCTTCAGCTTGCTGAATGGCCAAGGCTATGTTTTCCTGCATTTGGCACCAATGGTCTCTATGATCAACTTTAAACTAGCAATGTTTTTGGGAAACGGAGCCCAGGTCATTCTTTTATCGTGCACATGCTGGGTCTCTCTCAGTTGGTTTCACTTTTGACAGTGGTTCAGATGGCTGTGAGTGAGCATTTTCAGGCAATGCAGTGCAAAGAGATACGGCAGCTTGCCCGTATCTCCTACACCTGGCTAATCGCTTGCGGGTGAAGTCTCCATTGTCCGTACAGTAAATCCACTCCCGTGTTAATTATGCCCGGGACATCCATCACTCATAATGAATAGCGGGCACTGCTCCACACAATGAATTTCAGTGTTAGGATGTGCAGTTGAGTCGAGTGTGTACCTCATGTAAATTTATATATGCCAGTTTTAGCCATACGTGTAAGAACGGGGGGGGGAAATTTTCAGTGAAGTTTCAGAAAGTGAAAAAAACAGATACAGCATTAATTGTGTTTGTTTCTTTTGATGTGTTAAACAGTCAACTATTATTTGCAGAAATCAACGCATTAAAGCCCTACTAATTACTTCTCTAAAATTGTAATCAGAATTCTGATTTCTTCATGAGAAAGTAATCACATTGCAAATTTCTAAATAATGTCTATATTTCCTCCTTTATCATTGTCACACGCAAGTGAATATGTACAGACATACAGTACATATTAACATAATTCATGTTTTAAATGTATTATTCTACATAAATAATATTTGTATGACCCAAGTAATGTACTTAAAAGTAGTTAACTTAATTAAGAGACAGTAACCGTAATCTGATTGCAAGAATTAAAATGTAATGTGTTACACTACTTTTTACATTTTAAAATTGATTAGATTACAATAACTATTTACTTTGTAGTCAGATTACACCCAACACTGGTTATTGATTACCTCATATTTCCCATAAGTTAATTTTATCTAACAATAACTTTGGTAACAGGGTTAAATGGTTGAGCTTGACGAATGCAGTCAACACTACAATTTGTATAAAATTGAATGAGTCTTGTTGAGTTTATTTGCTTGTCTTCTCGCTATGCTCTAGAAAGGGTCCATACTGAGGTTACTTCTTGGGTGTCACAATTTTAAGCAATGCTACATTTGTAATGGGCATAAAATCATGTGGTGGCAGGGTTGCATGTAAAATATTATGTTTTTGGTGATTAAAATTAGCTTAATTTTATGTTATATAGTAGTTTATCTCACATATCTAATAGTTCTCACAAAAAACAGTGGATTAGTGCATCTAATGCTTGAAAAAAGAGTCATGGGTCTCCAAAGTGTGCTGTATTTGTGGAAAGTGGATTAAATTTCACTTGTGCTACACAAAGGGTCCTGGTGCAGACCATTCATTTAGATTGTTTTAATGCCGTGCAGGGCCGGCACTAGCTGTAGGCAGACTAGGCAATTGCCTAGGGCCCCCACATTGCCGGGGGGCCTCCAAAAAACATGTGAAGTTGGTGATTAGCCAGAGCTGTGAATGTTAAGTTTCATTTCTAGCCCTATCATCCACAAATGATGCCTATTATCTGCATTGCAACAAATAACATGTAAAATGAAAATGATGTCTACTTTGCTATGGCAAAATCTCGAGTGCTCAAACTTTAGCTCATGGTCATGGACGTGTTTTCAGGGTCGAGGAAATGTTCCATCTGCTCTGCGCATGCGGCCACGTTCAAGAGGCATGAAACACAATTTTATGTGCTGCATTAAAAAAAGAGCAGCAGAATCTAAGACGCGATAAAATAAAAGCAAGATATTACTCTGTTTACCTGCAATTCTGTGAGCATCCTTGACGTACAGAGAACGATCTTACAGATGGTGAGCTTTTGACACAGAAACACTGAATTCAGCATGTTTCTTAGAGAAACACCATGCGATGCGTTCCTCTATGGGGCTATTAATATTAGTGTTCGACAGATAATCAGTTTTCAGTGATCTATTCCTAAACCAGTACACTGAATGTTAATAAAAACATTTATTAAAAATGGTGTTTATCACAAAGTAGGAAATAAGAAAATGCTTATAATCTTGGTGTGTTAGAAATGGCTATAATTCATCGTAACATTAATATTCATAGTAATCAAAATGTGTTATGGATATGGGATTGATTATTCTGCACTCCCTAGTAAAACACTAAACAGTCTCAGGCAGCATGCCCATGGAATACCCACAGACCATTTCACAGCAAGCATGTTGCATATTGCAGCTAAAATTGCAAGAGCTGGCAGAAAATCTATTCTGATTGGCTTGTCGAACACACCAATTGGAACATCAGTTAACTTACATTACTGCTCTAACATAATACGTTCTTTTAGTTTCCAAATCAGAAATACTTTTTGTGAAGGGAGGGGGGCCTCCAACATAAATTTTGCCTAGGGCCTCTTAATGTCCTGAACCGACCTTGTTGCCATGCATGGGAATTATTGTCCAGACACCCCTAATCTCATTGTGTCTTCTCTTTGTTCTGAGCAGAAAACTCCACTGCGGTTGAGTGGGATTTATGTTAAGTCTGTAGTGCCAGATTCTCCAGCGGCAATCAGCCAGAGACTTCGAGTGGGTGACCGCATCCTCGCTGTGAATGGAATCAATCTGGTGGGCATGGACTACCACAGGTGACCACTGAACACAGCATACTACTTTCACCACGCAACACACTGGCCTAAAGCTGAAGTGTGTCATTTTTATAGCATACAATTAAAGGGTGAATCTCACAAAAACATGTCCAGGTCTCATGCCAAAGAAAATCAATCAATCAATAAATAAAAATGTACAGTAATGTTACAATGCAAAGAAATCTTAATGATCCTAAAAATGGCCATATCATTTATACAGTATATAGAGATTTCTTGCTTTTAATTTTGGTGCAAAATAAGACCCAGACATATTCTTGACAGGTCTCACCCTATAAGATTTAATGTTAGAGGCTTTGGGCTTCACAGATGAGATGATGGACATTGTTGGCACTGAAGCTGACCGAATAACCCTCCTGTGGTCTGTCTTTTCCTCTCAGTGGAAGAGAGCTCATCCGGACGTCAGGCGATTCGCTCCGACTACTGGTGGCGAAAACTGAGTCGAGGAGCAGCGCCAGGAGCTGTATCACCAGATGCTAAAAAAACAAAAACACTCGACCAGACAGTTGACTGCACCTTTAATCTAAGGACTGCAGCATTGGGCAGATCGATTTGGTCAAATCTCAGGCACTGGGACTCTTTTGTTGAAACCAAAGGAAAAGCGATCCAGAATGGATTAAATTACATTGATATTTGTGTTGTTGTTTTGTTGTAGCTGCTGCTGGCAGTCTTTCCATCTCTGGCTTGTAAGCCAAATATTAGACGTCCCAAAATCTCAAATGACCAGATTTTTTTTACCTTTTATTTTCTTTCTTGAATGTACCAGAATTGGTAGAATCTGGTAGTAGTTTACCAGAATTGCCATTTTAAATTGTTTACCAGGGTTTTATTTCCGTTTAGTATCTGTGATTTATATGTGTAGTGTTTCTGGTTTAGGAAGAAATAGCTGTGGTCCAGACGGAACTATTTCAGCATCCTTACAGCTCATACCGGGAGTGGAAAATTATGTGTTTCAGCCACATTTTCTGTTCTTAACATCTAAACACTAATGTAAATATAGTCAAATAAGTTAGTAATGTCTGGTCATTATCATATTTTTAGTATTGAACCAAAGTATCACTTTTAACATGCATTGTTGGTGATGTTATATGAAAGTACTCATGTATTGTTTTCATTTTGATGTCATACTGATATTACTTGTATGACACTCACCATCAGTGCCAGAGAAACTGTTATATTTTGTCATCAGTGTTACTGATGGCATTACAAAAGCATTTGGTTTATAATATTTATATTGGTAAGTGTTATTATACAAGTGGAATACATTTTATTGAATGATATTTCTTTTTAAAGAAAAAACATTAACAGTGTTTTTTGTTATTATACATATGTCCATCAATAAGAATATTGCATAATCATTCTGGAAAAGATGCTCAGTTGCAGAAATATGGTATACTTTTTTGTCCCATTACTTTTTAAAGCATTAAAAGCACAAATCCCATGTTTTCTGTTGTTGTAAGATATGTTAGATGAACTATTATCTAACATAATATTAATCTAGCATGAAAAGAAGCTATCTTTAAACACATCAAATGTCTGGATTCCTTCCTTCTGATTTTGATTGAATGATTTTCGATCGTCTTGATCGTATCTAACAATTAAAATGACATGGGGTCATACTTTTGACATAATCTATTGAATTGATATTCAATTCACTGTATTAATGTACAACTTTAAATTAACACATTTCATGCACCTCCTTTCACTGATAATGTTTTTTAAATGTTTTTAAGAGTTTCGGCACAGTCACTGTGAAGGGCTACTTCATTCTTCTCTCAGAGCCAAAAATATATTTGAAACAGCTGAGCAATGATATACTGTTTGTGAACATTCAGAAACCGGCCACGCTGATTAGAGGTACATTTAAATATGAGGACGCACAAGACTATATGGAAAACATCAACTAATATGATGTTAAAATGTGTTATCAATGACTCCATGACTCATTCTATAAGTAGAATTTACACAAGATCAGTAAAATAAGCTGTTTTAACCACTTGATGATAATTTAAAGTAATATATATATATATATGCAGTAGATAATGTGTAATTTGTTATGTTTGCCTTGTACATTAATTGCGTTAATGCGCTAACACGCTATACACGGCCATAATATGCACCAATTACATTCTGTTATTTTATTTTATGATGACACTGATACTACCACAAAGATTGGTGTATAAAAGTGTTAATGGGTAGAATACAGACAAAAGAATGATTATTAGAAGCATATCTTACTTTGGGCAGATATGTATGAATGGCTTTCAGTTGCAGATGGCACATGAGTGAATGGGCACTTAGGAGTATTTGAGTAGATTTGATTCCTTTTGTAGATTAATTAAACACAAACAAAGCTCGCATGACATGTTTTTGGAAAATTTCTCTACGTGAAGGATCGTAAATATGTAGGTAAATTTGCACCAGTTCACTAATAACTCTACACGCCGGTGTGTTCATGTTGACTGACTGAACAGGAATTAGCTGTTGGCTTCAAAGTAGGTGGAGCTCCAGGTCACACCTACTGATGATGTGGACCAATGGCAGGAAGAAGGTTTTTTAGCAGCCGTTTAAACTTTTCCTGAAAATTCACACTGGAGAGCTGTTACGAACCACCGAAACAAATTCAAAATCATCTAGTTCGGAATGGCATGCTACCCATACTACTGTTAATACTCCCGCCATATCTGTCTCTGGCAGAAATAGTAAGAGTAGCATGGTAGTATGCCATTCCAAACTCGGCCACCTTATTTTTGGGATTTTGTACTAAATTACATCACACCCATTCGTTCTTTGATTTCGTTGGAAGTGTAGTGTATCAAAAACTTACTGAAATGCAAGTCATTCATTTTGTCATTTTGACTTAAAATGAACCAATAATTCAGAGTAATTAAAGGATGGTTGTTGATAAGACAATGTGTAGACAAAGAACCACTTTATAGGTTTTGTTGTAATTAGTAGTATTTTATTAAATTAATGAATGAATAAAATATCTTAATTAAAAAGACTGAAATGATGAAACTTGAAATTATCTCATCACTTGGTAACAGACTGCTGAAAAAAAAGAAAAAAAAGAACATTGCATGGAGTCGTTAAGGAACAGGAATCTTTCAAATCTTTTCCATTCCAGTCACTTTGTGGTATTAGGAGGAGGGGCATTCTTATTTTAGAGAGCATTTGTTTGGGGAAATTTTAATAAACCTGCATGAATTTCACTGAACTGAAAGACTGTAAATGTAAAATGTGTATATATGATAAAAGTTAATTTTGTCAACTATTAAAAGTACACTAGCATATAAATGGCCTCAAAACAGACAGGGACTAATATGCCACAAAATTTCATGAGGTCTTTAACTGCGGTTACCACCCTGCGGTTCATCGGTCTGTAGAGAGTTTACAAAAAATGAAATCTAAGTACAGCAACGGCACACTCCTGGGCGAATGAGGAGCCCAGCTGTTTTAAGATGGGGGGGGGGTTGTGTGCAGCCCAAGGGTATGTCAATCTCAAAGAATGCTGCCCTGGGTCACCACAACACTTGCCATTTATAGAGCATTTATAGAGAGTGAGCTTTCCACTGCAGCAGCTAGACACACCCGTCATATACCAGAGCTCCTGCTGTATTTTAAGATGCTGTTTAGACAAGTTTCTCTCTGTATATGTACACTCTAAAGACATGGTCGTTTAGTTGTTATGTTCGACTTTAATAGTGCCTAACTTTTTATAGCAATTGCATGCTAGTGCCCATTAACAAATGAGCAATGTGTTGTGTTAAGATTTTAAGATACTAATGGATATTGTCAGAGATTATTTAGCAGAAATGGGTCACTTCTATTAAAATAGAATTGAATGGGAGAAATTGGAACGCTCAACCAAGGAGCTCTCGCACCCAACGGTCAAAGGATGTGGAAAAGAAATCCTGTCTTACAGTCAAAAGAGCCAATTACCTTTTAGATACAGACATCACCTGTCAATCAACTTTAGAACGCGCATGCTCATTAGCTATACAAGTTGGGATTTATTTTTTTTGTGTGTAATATGAGGTAAAGAATCATAATTTATGATTCCAGTATTGTCATATTTTATTGCTGATTTGAAATATGTTCTTTGATCGTAATCTTGACCAACCGTTTTTGAGATTTTGGTCTTTCTCCATTCAAGCAGATAGGAGCTGCACTGGCATGACTGTAAATAACCTCCCGAGAGCGTTTTAAAGATGGCCGACAGTGGACTGACTTGCTAGAAAGACTTTGATATTGTTCAGCCAGTCATTATCACAAAATGAAAACAAACGAACAAAAAAAGGTGATTCTTCAATTGTCCCAGCCCTGTGATGAGAGGGGATTACTAAGGTGCTGGACATGTATTGTTTCATGAGTTTAGGCTTGAAAGCAGCTATATGAGTGATGTGTCTCTCTGGTGGTTTGATAGAGCTGTTCAGCTGTGCATGTGATGTCATTTTGTAGGCAGTTGCGGATCTTTGGAGCGTCTGCATTTCCGGCAAGTATGGGAAAGTTCCGTTGTCATTAGCCGCAATGAAAATAACTAGAAGGAAAAATACACCAGAATGTAGTGGTGTGGGGTTATAAATGATTACACAACCACAGGATGGACAGCAGAATAATATGCTAATAGGATAATTTTCAAACTACATCATTTATAGTTCATACTTTAGTGAACAAAAACGTCATAATAGCGTAGACAATAAATTGTATTGCTTCAAACAGGGTCGTCCCAAGCATGGGGCACGGCCCAGGTTGATTATGAACGCCATTCGGAGAGAGGTGGCTGCGGGGTCTGTTGCGGTCGCAAAACATTTTCAGCCACCACAGCCAAATAGGTATGGGGGCAGAATCTCCAAAAGAGGGTGGGGTTACTCCAAAAGGTTGTGAGGTTACTCCATAAGGGGGATGTGCCAACTAGAAAAAGGAGGTGTCACTTCCACACACGGTTAGTGCGAGGGAAAGGGTTAGGTTAAGGGCTCTCTATTGGTGTTTTTTCAAATTGCATTTTTGCACCCTCAAGGGGAATTCAGGAAGAGGACGCCATTCAAACTGTAATGTCATGCTCCCTTCAGAGTGCCCACATCAAGAGCTATGTCCTTCATAGTGAGTAAGGTACAGGGATGTTCACTTTCGATTGGAATTCTGCCCCCTTTTTGAGCTCTGCCTGCAGACTTTGTGCCACAGCGTCTTACTAGGTGCGCTTCATTTTTTGAGCAGCAGAGGGCAGTATATTGCAGAAGCTTTGAGCAATGGTGTAGAAATGGGGGGACGGGGTGGACATGTCTCCCCCCTCCCCAATGCTGTGAAAGGGCTGAATTGTCCCCCCAATCATGCGACTCATTTTTATATATTTTTTTTTATCAACACTGAAAATAATTTAGTATGAGATACCTTGCAATTGCATGACTGTGAGTCTATCATAATCAGAACTGAAAACTGAAGACCCCCTCCATTGTACATGTTGGTATCGCCCAACTATTTTGGCCCACTGTACATAGGGGCCACAGTTTGTTCCTGGCAGGCAGCACATGCCCTAACCCCGCCCCCACCCTAATCCTAACCATATGGAGCCTGTAGGGTTAGCCTGCCTGGAACAACAGGTGGCACCATTTTCCCATTGAGATTATTGTGCAATACCCTCTAGCGTATACGTCTGTATCACGTGGTACCTGTTACTTTTCTCAGTGCTGGAAAGGATGAGCCAATCATAGTCGTTTTATTATTACTGGATGAGGATTTTTAAAAATGCTTTTAAAGATAATTCTGAAGTGGATTTCCATTTAGGGGTATGAACCCTTGCAATAATTAGTTTATGTTTAAAAATATTATTCAGTGTAAAACTGTCTCCAATAACACATAAAATGTTCTGAGATTTAAATGCTAAACAGCACGTTGATGGTGCTGACACATGGTATCTGTTACTTTTCGCAGCACTGGCAAGGATGGGCCAATCACAGTCATTTATGATTACTGGATGAGGATTTTTATAAGAGTTTTATAAATACTGCTGAGATAGATTTCCATTCACAGATATAAATCCTTGCAATTATCAGTTTTTATTAAAAATAACTATCCAGTATAAAATGTCTGCAAATATATATTAAAAGTTCTGAGATTTAAATGCGGATGCATGGAGGATTCGGTTTTCAGAGCGTCAAACGCCCCCTGCAGGAATAAAACTTTGTAATTGTAATTTTCTGAAAGGGTTCATGTTTCTGAATGAAACTTTTTTCTGAATGTTTGATATGATACACAGTGTATAAATATTTAGGAGAATGCTTTGAATATGATTTTCTATTTATCTGTGCATTTATTTGAACTGTTGAACCGGATGGATGGATGGATAGATAGATTTGAAGTCAGAAGCTTACATTCACTTAGGTTGAAGTCATTAAAACTCATTTTTTTAACCACTCCACAGATTTCATATTAGCAAACTATAGTTTTGGCAAGTCATTTAGGACATCTAATTCCAAAAAATGATGTCAAGCCTTTAGACAATTAGTCAATTAGCTTCTGATAGGCTAATTGGTGTCAATTAAAGTTAAAAAAGTTAAAGTTCGGTCACAAATGGGACTTCCAAATGGACAATGACCTCAAGCATACCTCTAAAGTTGTGGCAAAATGGCTTAAGGACAACAAAGTCAAAGTATTGGAGTGGCCATCACAAAGCTCTGACCTCAATCCGATAGAAAATTTGTGGGCAGAACTGAAAAAGCGTGTGCGAGCAAGTTGGTCTACAAACCTGACTCAGTTACACCAGTTCTGTCTGGAGGAATGGGCCAAAATTCCAGCAACTTATTGTGAGAAGCTTGTGGAAGGATACCCAAAACATTTGACCCAAGTTAAACAATATAAAGGCAATGATACCAAATACTAACAAAGTGTATGTAAACTTCTGACTCACTGGGAATGTGATGAAAGAAATAAAAGCTGAAATAAATCATTCTCTCTACTATTATTCTGACATTTCACATTCTTAAAATAAAGTAGTGATCCTAAATGACCTAAGACACAGAATGTTTTCTATGATTAAATGTCAGGAATTGTGAAAAACTGAGTTTAAATGTATTTGGCTAAGGTGTATGTAAACTCCAACTGAGATGGATGGATGGATGGATGGATGGATGGATAGATAGATAGATAGATAGATAGATGTCTTCTGAAGTGATTTGATTGGTGTGGGTGAGAAACAGATCAATATTTTAAGTCCATTTTTGTTTGAAATCCTTCTCCCTGCATGAAGAATGAGAATCACCAAAAACACAAAAAGAATAATGTGAAAGTGGAGATTGAGCAGGGAGGAGAATTTATAGTAAAAAGGACTTAAATATTGATCTGTTTCTCACCCACACCTATAATATCACTTCAGAATACTTTGATTTAAACACTGGAGTAATATGGATTTCTTTTATGCTGCCTTTATGTGCTTTTTGGAGCTTCCAAAGTTTGGCACTTGCATTGTATGGACTAACAGAGCTGAAATTCTTTCTTCTTTTTTGATGATTTGCATTTGTGCATATCGCCACCTACTGGGCAGGGAGGAGAATTTATAGTAAAAAAGGACTTTTTATTCATCTGTTTCTCACCCACACCTATTATATCGCTTCTAAAGACATGGATTAAACCACTGGAGTCATCTGGATTACTTTTATGATGACTTTATGTGCATTTAGGTGTTTCAAAGTTCAGGTCATCATTCACTCACACAAGTAAACCTTTTCTGTAGTCAACACTTTAAATTATGTGTCTAAAGAGAAACTTACTTTGAAAAATACACTTATTCTGAGAAATGTTCACTGGCGTAAAAGGCCACATCCACACTAATCTGTTTAAGCATGAAAATGCTGTTCCTTCCTATCAATAACACCCCCCCCCCCCCCTCCATTAGGATGTCTTTTTTAACATCTCATTTATATTTTAAGACACCAATGGTTAGGTTTAGGCCTTGCTTTGGTAAGGATGTCTTTTTTAAACACTAATGGTTAGGATCAGGAAAAATTTTACATTAGGGTGGTATGTTTTAAAAACATCCATCTAACATTCACCTTAAAATCTGAATACGACACCATTTCACTGTTTAAGCGCACCCAGCTGGACATTTCACTGGAAAACTGCAGCCAAACATGTTATACAGCATGCACATTTTGAATTGCAAAATTGTTATCATGTTCACCTAAATCATTCATGAGATCAGGCTGCTCCTAACAGATAGAACCATGTAATACCAAATGTATATGCAATTTTGTACACAGAACTTTTTACCAACTTTTAAAAGGTCCTGAAGTGTGAATACACTTTTCAGTCATGACAACTCTTGCAAAAACTTTAAAGTATTAAAAGTTAGTAGGCTGCTGCATTAACATAGAAAATCCCCCTGAAGCAGCTCTAGACAGGTGGTGCTGGGGAGGAGGAGGGTTTCAGTGAGCAGCTGCACGAGCTTTGAAGTGTTCCCATTGATGACAGCTTAGCTCTTATTGGCCAGACGCTCAGACGACAACGATGACATGCACTTCCATTTTGGTCTTCAGTCCCAAACAACTAAATCTGTTTTTCATGCAGCATAACATTACGATCTTATATCGCACAACTACAATTTATGGCTATTCAAATTAAATAAGCATATCTTGGACTTTATTCTTGTACACACACACAATACTCAAAACAGCACATACTTATTCAAATGCATAGTGTTATGTTATTACTTGTATAATTCTATGTGTGTTTAATATCAAAAATCTGTAAAAACCATACTGACATATCACCTACTGGTTAAATTATTATCAATTTAACTTCATATTGCCTTTAATTATTTTACAATAGATTGATAATTATTCTCCTCCCATGCAAAAGAATTCTGTTCATATAATTTTTTTATTATTATTATTGCCAGAAGAATATACTATACAATGGTTACAATAATACAAACACACATAAAATAACGCACATTAAGAAATAAATACATCAAGGAAAAGAATATAAAATATGAGGTGTCAGCACAGTAAAAAGAAAGCGGGCTCACAATCAGTGTTTGGATACACCGTGCTTGATTTTTACATATTTATCATCTATCTTTACAACTCCTCCCATGACTGCAATCAGCAAATCTTGCTGATCGGCAAGGTAAGGCGCGGCTGATGTCGAACACACCCAATTTAAATGCTAGATGAAGAGGGAGTGCACATTATGCAAGTTGACTGGCTGACAGATGACAAGTCAGGGGTCAACTTGTGCCTATAAAGTTTCATGAAATAGGGGCTTGTTGTCACAAAAGGTCAACATGTATTACATGAACTATTTAATTTTTATTGTGCAGTAATGCTAGAAATGTTACAGTGAATAGTTTAGAAATGAATAGCTAGAAATGAATAGTTTTTCTGTAGTCAACACTTTAAATTATGTGTCTAAAGAGAAACTGACTTTGAAAAATACACTTATTCTGAGAAATGTTCGCTGGAGTAAAAGGCCACATCCACATGAATCTGTTTAAGCTTGAAAATGCTGTTCCTTCCTATCATGATGATATGATAACACACTGAGAATTTCTTGAGGCATTCTGACATTATTTATCTTCAATGTAAGCCTGGTATCCAAGATGCGGGTTTTCATGCACATATTTTCGGATGTACCAACAGTATATGCTCGCTTTAAAATTTTCTTTAACAACGAAGTCCAGAGCGGCCTAAGAAAGGAAAAAGACATCATTATTGCCATTCAGTTACAGAAAAATGAATAATTCACCCATTATAGATGTTTACTCGCCCTCATGTCGCTCATTTTGTTCTGTGGAACACTAAAGTTGATATTTAGAAGAACCTTCACATAGCTCTTGCCAACAAACATAAGTTCATAGCGACCATCTGCTCTAAAAAGGGCAAAAAAGCCCCATAAAAGTAAATCTCATACACGTTCCCATTCAGAAGTTTCCATGAGATATGGCAGATGTCAAACGCTTGTAATTCTTCTTACATTTGTTGAAACCGACCAAATGGAGAGTGACATTTGAGAACTAAAGAGTTTCAGTAAATAGCAACATAAATTTTGCTCTTGTTCCTTAAACAAAACTATTTATGATATTCTTTTTTGGTGGGTTTTGTCCATTTTTGGGGGCTTTACAGCTGTGGTTGCTATAAACTGTCATTTTCTTGGAAAAGACCTGTGTGAACATTATTCAAACTTTGTCCTTTTTTGTTACACAGACAAAAAAAAATAATGGCATACATGTTTAGAATGACATGAGGGTGAAACAACTGGATGAACTGTTTTGTTAACTGTTAAAAATAAGGACGGAAGAGGAATTTCACCTTTGCCAGATGTGCTGCCACACCTTTCCCCCGGTGTGATTCAGGAACCTCTGTTGACATCAGCGCCACATGTTTGTCATGTGTCAAAGTGTATTTCAGTTCAGCACGATTCACTCCTCCTGATTCAGATCACAATGTGAATGATACAAGAGCATATACAGTACAGGAGCAGCAAAATTCATCTATATTCGGAATAGCACACTATATACTACAGAAATAGTAGGTTAGTGTGTATATTGCACACAGTATGCACATTTTCTGAATGAATTGAATATCCAGATGATCTACTATATTAGCGAAAATGTGCCAAAACTAAAAAAGAATTTAACTTTTTAAATATGGAACTAATTTTCAGGGGCATTCTTTCTAACCATATAAAACAAAGCATGCCATCCAAGAACTAAAGTCACTTAAAGTCATACTAAACTAGAGCTACTGAACCTGGTCTAGAATAGAATCATTATATTTATTACTCGATTCTGACTGGTCAATGTCGCCATCTAGTGGCCTGATATTTCTCAGTAACAACCGCACATCCGGGGATTGCAAGTAATTTTCCTGCTTCTAAAATAATTTAAACTCTAATCTATGTTTCATGTGCATTTATTTACTTAAGAAGTAGTCTTGTAATAAGATGCATGATGTGCAGTCAGACGTTCATTATACAAAATAAACCCCAACTGAACTTCGGCGCAAACCGGAAGTGGATTTCAGCTGTTCGCTGATTTATTTCTTCTCACATAACATAATTTCAATGCAAATCAATAGTTTACGCCCATGTATTTTATTTATTTGGCTAGGATATTGTACAGCCAGTTGTTAATTATCGCAAAATAAACCCCGACAGTGGTTTATTTTGCGATAATAATACAATATTCCGTACTTACTTACTTATTAAATGTTACATAAAAACTAAGGAATTCACTTCAATCATTTTTGCCCCAACATTTTAAATATTTATATTAAATAAATATGCTTTTCCAAAACCTTTCGAGACGCCTACTTAGTTTACGGCATTTTGGGGACTTATAGACGCGTTTAGATGAGGTTCAGCGTTTATGGCCAAAAGCTGCTGTCTAGTTAGAAGCCTCACTAGACTTACACACAGCAGTTGGCATACAATAAATGTTATTTTCCTCTTACCATCGCAGTCAAGAGTGACTGTAAAACGCTGATTTTGTCTGTCGTGTATCACATTTGAATTTGAGTCGCGAGTGCATACAGAATATCTGTATTTGGCGAGCAGTTCACTGCCCTTATATCCTTGAGTTAACCTAAACATGCAGTGTTGCTGTGAGAGTATGTGTCGCGCCATGATGATGATCCTCTGCAGTGACGTCACCAAGCACTGCTGAACAATAACAGCAGAGGGCGCCGTAATGCTGTTTAATTAAGGGTGATCTTACATTCTGAACATGTTTTACATACACTGGCGGCCAAAAGTTTGGAATAATGTACAGATTTTGCTCTTATGGAAAGAAATTGGTATTTTAATTCACCAAAGTGGCATTCAAATAATCACAATGTATTGTCAGGACATTAATAACGTGAACAATTACGATTACAATTTGAAACAAATCTTCAGAAGTTCTTAAACTACTTCAAAGAGAGAGATCACGTGACGCATCCGAGAAGCAGTAGTGTGAATCATGAGCTCTGCGCACTTTGCTGTTTTTTTTAAATTTATTATTATTTTCATGTTATAATCCGGTGAGATTCGATACACCTAGTACATATTTGTTCTTTGAGGTAAACATGGCAAAGAAGTCAAAATCCTCAGGCTCTGGAGACATTAAAAGACACTTAAGTGCTCAAGATGAAACCTCTGGGCCTGCAGACCGGGGACTCGATTTGGGCGGCAGGTCGGGAGATGAAATCCAGCATCAAATGTCCAACATCTCAGTGATGCTGACGAAGGTTTTTGCTGACTTGGAGGACCTTGCTGTAATACGACGATCGATTACAGTGATGGAAACAAAATTCTCTGAGTTGGTCACAAGAGTGACAGAAGTTGAGAAACGAATCGATTATCTGGAGTCTTCAGAAAGGGAATTATCCGCTAATTCGCCCGCGTCCAATATAGTCGTTGAAAATTTGTTGGAAAAACCTGAAGATTTGGAAAATAGGAGCCGAAGAATAACATACGAATTGTTGGAATTCCTGAGCATGAAGAAGACAGAGATAAGGTGAAACTCCTGGATGAGCTCTTCCCGAGTCTGCTCGACATAACAGGCCATAAACTGGAAATCGAGCGAGCTCACAGAGTCCCGACTCGCAGATTTGCTGAGGGAGACAGGCCCCGATCAATTCTGGCCAAATTTCTGAAATCATCCGATAAAGATCTCGTGTTGCGCCAGGCGAGGAGCAAAGGAAAGCTTTCTTGGAAGAATCACAATATTTTCTTGTTCCCGGACTTTGCGAATGCAACAAAAGAGAAACACGATCGATTCAAGGAATGTAAGAAACTCTTACATCAACAGAAGATTGCTTTTGCACTGATGTTCCCGGCCAAACTGAGAATAGAAACAAAGGATGGTCGCAGGGTATTTACGTGTCCAAAGCAAGCACTGTCTTTTATTAAAACAAAGGGTGAGTAAGCCATTTGGGGTTTTTCATGTAGCTCCAGAGTGTATTAACTCGCTGTATTTACTCTGGCTGTCTGAGGAAGCTGGACGCCATTTTTGTTTCTTTTTGCGCAGTCTCCATCTAGTGACTGGAGTTTGTTTTGTGGAATGTCTCCTTCAAGAAACTTTTGCATGGATGGATGATCGCTTTTACACTGAAGTTCCCGGCCAGATTGAGAATGGACACTAAGAATGACTGCAAAATATCTTCATGCCCACACAAAGGATGTCTTTTATAAAGTTGACGGACTGAGTAAGTCATGTTGTATTTTTTGTAGAAAAAATTTATGCAGCCTCCGAGTGAATTTGACTCGCTCAGTACACACTTGACCATTCGAGAAACCGGGGCGTCTGTTTTGTTTTTTGTGTTTTTTTTTTGTGTGTTGGTTCCGCCTGGCAGCTGGAGCTTGTTTTGTGGAATAACACTCTTTTGAGACAGGTGTGGATGAATCTGTTCGTTCTTTGTGCTTATGCCTCCTGTTGGCTGGAGTTTATTTTTGTGGAGAATTTTTAAGGGACATTAGAATGATTGTCATCTGCCGTACTCATAACAGCTGGCTCACTGAAAAGTTTTTGTCTGTCTGAGGAAACTGAATGGCTTTATATCAGCTGGAGTTTGTTTTGTGGAGGAACACACCTTTGAGACAGTTCTGTGAATTAATCTACATGTTCTTTGTGTTTATTTTGCCTATTGGCTGGGGTCTGTTTTACAAAGTATTTTCTGTTATGTAATTTTGCCTCACAAAATTTGTGCAGAGGCACCGGACTTGAGCAATCTGATGGCAAAGTTGTGGCGGGGACTCTCGTATGTGTACATGGACTCTTTGAGTTTAGAGGGATTGACGCCAGTTGGCGCTGTCATGCGCAGGGTTATTGTGCACATTTTTCTTTTTTCTGTTTGTTTTGTTTGGGGGGAAGTTCGGGGTTTGATTGTTGTAATAATGTTGGAATGTGGTCTGTATAATCTTGTTTTTGACACGATTTATTTTTTCTATTATATCAAAATGTCAAATGTTAATATGAGTGGATTGTCTCTCTCCACATGGAATGTGAATGGGTTGGGGCACCCCATAAAAAGAAGGAAGGTTATTTATTTTCTTAAATGTAAGAAATATGATATAGCGTTTCTTGAAGAAACACATCTTTCCCCGCAGGAAGCTGAAAAATTTGGGAAGATATGGGGTGGACATGTTTTCTTTAGCGCTGGCTCAAGTAAGAGCGGGGGGGTCATTATATTGATAAATAAACATCTACAATTCAAATGTCTCAAACAGATTAAAGCTAAATCAGGAAGAGTCATTGTTGTTTTAGCAGAAATTCAGGGGCAATGTTTGATTTTGGCTAATATTTATGCACCTAACGCTGATGATCAGGGCTTTTTTATAGATCTTGAAGGGATGTTGTAAACCGCTGACACCCCTCATGATATAATACTGGGAGGAGATTTTAATCTATTGATGGACTCAGTCATTGACCATAGTGAAGCAAAAGTGTGTAAGCCCCCTAGAGCAACACTGACACTTCACAGGATGTGTAAAAAGCTTGGTCTTACAGATATTTGGAGACTTTTGAACCCATCTGGGAGGGACTAAACATTTTTTTCATCAGTCCATAAGATTTATTCTAGAATAGATAGAATATTTTTTTTATATCTCTAAATCCCTAATTTCATCTGTTGTTGATTGCTCAATTGGAACTATCTTAGTCTCAGATCACGCCCTGGTGAGTTTAGAGGTGTTGCCACATACGGAGAGAAAAGAATCGTATAGTTGGTGCTTTAATGTATCCCTTTTGCAAAATCCTGATTTTCAACAAATGTTAAAGACTGAAATCAATGTCTATATGGAAACCAACTGGTCCTCAGTATCCTCTGTAGGCGTGGCTTGGGAGGCATTTAAGGCGGTTCTTAGGGGTCGGATCATACAGTATGCCTCATTCATCAAAAAATTCAAAGCACGAGAACTTGTGGAATTGGAAGAGAATATTAAAAGTGTCGAGAAAGAGCTGAAGCGCCGAATGTCATCTAATGGCCTCACAGAATTGACCCTTTTGAAATACAGATATAATACTATTTTTGGTTATTCAGGGCAAGACAGTCATATATTGAGTCGGGGGACAAAGCAGGAAAAATTTTGGCTAGTTATATAAAGCAGAGAGAGTCATTTTCTACCATTCCCTCAGTGAAATCTGCTGGTGGTGAAATATTTACCTCGGCCATTGATATTAATAATGCTTTTAAAGAATTCTATCTTGATCTCTATAGTTCCACATCTTCTTCCACTGATGAAGATATTAGGACTCCCTAAACTGACGACTGAGCAAAAGAATTCTCTTGATTCTGAAATAACCTTGGAGGAGATTGACGAGGTAATTAAGTCCTTATCTACAGGTAAGTCTCCGGGGCCAGATGGCTTTGCCGCTTAATTTTTTAGATCTTATGCTACAGAATTGGCTCCACTTATGCTAGAAGTTTATACAGAATAATTAAAGAATGGAAAGCTTCGCCCAACCATGACACAAGCCCGGATCAGTCTGAAAAAGGACAAAGATCCAAGCGAGTGTAAGAGTTACCGTCCAATTTCCCTGATCCAGTTAGATGTAAAAATTTTGTCAAAAATTCTGGCTAACCGATTAAGTAAAGTTATGACATCTCTTATACATATAGATCAGGTGGGGTTTATTCGGGGCCGCAGCTCTTCTGATAACATCAGGCATCTAATCAATATCATGTGGTCAGTAGCGAATGATCAGATTCCAGTCGCTGCCATCTCACTTGATGCTGAAAAGGCGTTTGATATGGTAGAATGGGATTATCTTTTTAAGATTTTGGAAATATATGGGTTCGGGAATACTTTTATTGGTTGGATTAAGTTACTTTATAGACACCCTGTAGCAGCGGTACAAACAAATGGATTAATTTCAGATTATTTTACTCTGGATAGGGGCACCCGGCAGGGTTGCACTCTTTCCCCATTATTGTTCTGTCTTGCCCTGGAACCATTAGCAGCCACGATAAGAAAGGATGATGATTTTCCAGGGGTGGTGGCAGGAGGTGTGGCACATAAGCTTCTGCTTTACGCAGATGATATTTTATTATTTGTCTCCGACCCTACTAGATCTATGCCTTGCCTCCACAGAATTATTCATTCCTTTTCTAAGTTCTCAGGATACAGAGTTAATTGGTCTAAATCCGAAGCTTTGGCACTGACAGCGTACTGCCCAGTAACGGCTTTTCAACCAGGCACCTTTCATTGGCATAAACAGGGCATTAAGTGTTTGGGCATTTTATTCCCAGCAAATTTATGTGATTTAGTTAGAGTTAATTTTGACCCTTTAATTAAAAGGTTTTTGAGCGATGTGGGCAGGTGGTCTTCTTTACATTTATCTATGATTGAGAAGGTTAATGTTATTAAAATGAATTGTATTCCAAAATTCAACTACCTGCTACAGTCTCTCCCTGTAGATGTCCCCCTCTCTTATTTCAAACAGTTTGATAGCATTCCTTTATTTGGAATAGAAAACGTCCCAGGTTACATTTCAATAAGTTACATAGGCTGATTGACAAGGGTGGGCTAGGCCTACCCAAGATTTTGTTTTATTATTATGCGTTCAGTCTTAGACATTTGGCTCACTGGTCGCTTCCACCTGAGAGAGCCCCTCCCTGGTTTCTTATTGAACAGAAAGCCCTTGCCCCTATTTCACCATTGCAAAGCCTTTCGATCAAACTAACTGGAGAAGTTAAGTCACACCCCGTTAGTTCACATTTGCATGTGATTTGGACAAGAGTGGCCACAGTATTTAATTCGGACATTTATTTAAATGTTGCCTCAAGTATATGGCTGAACCCCAAACTATGTATCAATAAGTCCCCTTTCTGTTGGTCAGAGTGGATTGTGAGGGGGGTTGATACACTCGGCGACCTGTATGAGAGTGGAGTGTTGAGATCTTTTGGGAATTTGGGACATCATTTTGGGATCTCAGTTTTATAGGTATTTACAGCTATGCCACATGCTCTGTTTGGTTTTTGGGAGTAGCACACACCCCCCTAAGGCGGCAGGTGCTTTGGGAGTGGTGATTACTGCTTTTGGAACCGGTCATGAGGCATCAGTGTATTACTCCCTGCTAATTCAGAGTCTGGGGGATGTAGCTTTAACTTCTATCAAGAGATTATGGGAGAAAGATTTTAATTTGGTATTGGAGGAAGGAGTATGGACTAGGATTCTAAAAAATGTCAAGTCTGCATCTAGATATGCAAGGGTTCGCCTTATGCAATTCAATATTCTACATAGATTCTATTGGACCCCCTCTAGATTATATAGGCTTGGTCTTAAAGACACACCCACCTGCTGGAGTGGCCAATCAGAAGTTGGAGACGCAACTCATGTCCTTTGGGGGTGTGTTAAGATTCAAGATTTTCGGTTGAGGGTTCAGAGTTATTTGTGTGATGTTTTGGGCACTCGGGTTTTACTTTGCCCCAGACTTTGTGTTTTGGGCGATGGGGCGGTCATAAATTTGGGGGACAAATTTATAGAAAATTGGGTTCTGACATGTGTTATGACTGGCAGACAAGTCATTTTAAGGGGTTGGAAGTCGGAGGGAGTGCCATCATTTCCAGAGTGGTGTGTGGAGATGGGAAGGGTGGCAGCTTTTGAAGAAGGGATATCTAGAGGATTGGGTAATTTGGACTTTTTTATGGGAAAGTGGGGCAAATATCTGTCATTTTTGGAGGTCTCTCGGGGAGGAACAGTGGAGAGAGAGTTGTAGATGTAGATGTTATGTGTGTGATTATCATACTTTATTTTATTTTTTAATATTTGTTTTTGTGTGTCTATAATCATGTGGGATCACTGGGGTGTTCTTGTGGGTGGGGTTGGGGATTGGGGGGGTAGTAATAGAGGGGGTTAAATATTGATTCTGTTTGTAAATGTTCTTGCTTTTATTTGTTAATATATGAATCAATAAAAAAAATGTAATCTGAAAAACTACTGCAAATAGTTCTCATTAAAAAAATCCTCCATGTGCAGCAATGACAACTTTACAGATCCTTGGCATTCTAGCTGTCAGTTTGTCCAGATACTCAGGTGACATTTCACCCCACACTTCCTGTAGCACTTGACATAGATGTGGCTGTCTTGTCGGGCACTTCTCACACACCTTACAGTCTAGCTGATCCCACAAAAGCTCAATGGGGTTAAGATCCATAACACTCTTTTCCAATTATCTGTTATCCAATGTTCTTTGCCCACTCTAACCTTTACATTTTGTTTTTCTGTTTCAAAAGTGGCTTCTTCTGTGCAATTCTTCCCATAAGGCCTGCACCCCTGAGTCTTCTCTTTACTGTTGTACATGAAACTGGTGTTGAGCAGGTAGAATTCAATGAAGCTGTCAGCTGAGGACATGTGAGACGTCTATTTCTCAAACTAGAGACTCTGATGTACTTATCCTCTTGTTTAGTTGTACATCTGGACCTTCCACATCTCTTTCTGTCCTTGTTAGAGCCAGTTGTCCTTTGTCTTTGAAGACTGTAGTGTACACCTTTGTATGAAATCTTCAGTTTTTTGGCAATTTCAAGCATGGTATAGCCTTCATTCCTCAAAACAATGATTGACTGACGAGTTTCTAGAGAAAGCAGTTTCTTTTTTGCCATTTTTTACCTAATATTGACCTTAAGACATGCCAGTCTATTGCATACTGTGGCAACTCAAACACAAAGACAATGTTAAGCTTCATTTAATGAACCAAACAGTTTTCAGCTGTGTTTCATATAATGGAAAGTGATTTTCTAGTACCATATTAGCAATTTAGCATGATTACTGAAGGATAAGGTGTTGGAGTGATGGATGCTGGAAATGGGGCCGGTCTAGATTTGATCAAAAATGACTTTTTTCAAATAGTCATGGTGTTGTTTTTTACATCAGTAATGTCCTGACTATACATTGTGATCAGTTGTATGACACTTTGGTGAATTAAAGTACCAATTTCGTTCCAAAACAGGAAAATCTGTACATTATTCCAAACTTTTGGCTGCCAGTGTATATATATATATATATATATAATTTATATATATATATATATATATATATATATATATATATATATATATATATATATATATATATATATATATATATAAAAACAGTATATACAAAGTATCAGTAAAGCAGCAATCTATCCTCCAATCAATCTACAGTGACTATTGAATTAAAATTCTCTTGAACATGTGAATATTAAAAAAGCTCAATAAGCATAATAATAATAATAATAAAATGTCTTATTTTTAGAGTTTTCTTTCTTTCTTTGCTGGATCTTATGTTGAAGAACAGAGAGACTCACAAACAAGACCATAATATTAATAAAAGTCCACAATCCCCACATTCAAAATTGTTCAAGCACAGTCTTTTACTTATTAATTTCTCTCATCATTTGAAAACTACAGCACAATGATAAAGCCATGCTTAATATTTGTATAAAATTATAATTACATTATATGCTTAACCCTGGGTTAACCCTAACCCTTAACTGCATAGGAACGATTCCTAACCAGAACAGGTTAAAACATGGAATTAGATATACCAGGATTATGTTTAACCAGGGTTAAGAATGATGATGTGTTAACACCACCCGAGTAGCATTAAATGTGCACTAGTGAATTTATTTTTTCTTTTTTGGCTTCAGTCGACAGGCATCTCCTCAGCTGCAACATTCCTGACTCCTGCTGCCATGACAGTGAAGAAGAGGTTGGGAAAGAGAGATCTGGCATAGATAGCTGCTTTGGAGATGGAGCGGGCCAATAAAATCTCCTTCTTCTTGCTGCTCAGAGTCTTCATAAGCTCATTGGCCATTTCCTCAGGGTTCACACCAAGGGACGCCTGTTGAGTGAAGGCTGCAATTTCCAACCAGTGTCCAAGATCCAGAGGAATATAGTAGAGAACACAAACAAGATCTCATGAGCTCAGAGCAGTTCACTTGCAAATTAAATTGGGCAAAAATCAGAATTTAAAAATTGTGAATTTGAGTTGAATTGGCCATGCGAAACGGGTATTTAAATTGGAATTTGAAATTAAATGAGAGGAAGAGGAATTTACTGAATTGCGAGTTCCATTAGTCCAACACAAGTGTTGTGACAAGAAAAAAAAAAATTACAAAACTGATTTGTACTTATCAAGTCTTATCTTTGATTATTTATTCCCTCATATCTATAATACATTTTCTATACTGATTAGACATATTTCTCTAGATGAAGTTCAACACTGTCAAAACAATCATAACATCAAAACAGACATTAAATTTGAATGTATTGATTATATAATTTATTTAGCAATAACCACTCGTGTACTCAAAAATAAATAAATAAATAAATGTCCATTTAAATAAATAAATAAATCCATTCTTTCAAGGTTTTTCCTCTATAATGGCAAGTGAGATGGCTATTCTAGAAATAATATCATCAGCTCCAGAATTATCAATGCATTTATAAAATGAACACCACAGATGGGGAAGCAATATTTTTTATATGTATAATATATAAATAATTATATATCAATTAAATAGGGGACAATGCGGCTAAAGGCTTGTGCTTTTTTCCTCATCGCAATGTGTATCAAGATTGAAAAAATAAATGTATTTTTATTGAATATTCATGGAGCAACATAATAACGGAAGGGTATTTTGATTAAAATTCATTTAAAAAAATGTTAAGTATCAAATTAGGATAAATGATATATCAACATTACCACAGAAAGAGGTTTACCATTTCCTGTTCATTTCGATCACATTTGGCATTTCATAAGTTGGATCAGTCAATGTGAGCCCATAACAAATTCATTCTCCCCAATTAAGAAAAACAATGTGCTTTATGGGGGGCTTTAGCTCCTTTAGGGGCTTTTAACCCCAAATACCATAATTTTTATTGGACAGTTATTGAAAATTCTTTGATTTAATCATCTTGGACAAAACTGAAAATGACATAAGTATTTTGTCTCAGAATAAATGGGATAATTTCACTGATTTACTACATTAAAATTTCATTATCTTCATAAAAAGTTACAACATTTGAAAAGTTATTAAATGTTAGATCAAATGACCTCAAAATCAACTTTTAGACATAGATCTCATGCATCAGGTCATTTTGCAGTGCATACTGACAAACAGGTATTTAGGAAAGTGTTGAGATATTTTATGTTGCTATTTAGTGTTTTTGGAGTAAATAAATTCAAAAGTGCGTATTATCAAATGTTTCTGGAAATACCCCCAATGTTGCGTGTATGAAAACATTTATTGGAAATGTATACAGAAAATAAATAAACATATTTGAGTCATGACAACTCTAGGAAAGATTTAGCATATTAATGTGGGTATGACATATTGATAGGATATTGGTCTTGGCAGACTATCTGCTACGCTGCTGCAAAGTAAGGCTTGCTACTGCTAAAAATACACAGACATACTGATTTAAGCATGTAGACATGATGCTGCTGCACAATTAGAGAAACACAAGACATGCTGCATTAAGCATATAGGATATACTGCTGCACAACAATCCCCATGTAGCAGATCTAGACCACCAGAGCTGGGGTGGAGGAGGGTTTCAGAGAAAAACTCTAGCAGTGCACTGTAGTAAAACCACTTACAGCAGATATTAAAAGCAATAAGCCATGAGAGGACGTGTGTTAGAATGATTTTTCTATGTGTAAGGGGTATTTCTCCAATGAGGTGTCAGGACATAGTGCGTCTCCTGGCTGCTTGTACATGAATCCTCGTCAGCTCTCTCATTAAGATGGTTTTGAAAATCAAGGTTGCATACTTGATGCCATTCTTATCCTTGCGAACAACAAACGATTCAGCTCTCGATTTACCTCTTCCACCTGCCATCCTGGATGCAGCTGCATGTCAAACCAAATTTTATTGACAAGCCCCTGCAGTGTTTTTGGATTGTATGTTTGATCTTGATAACATTTTCGTTTGTTAAAGCCTGGTGTTGTGTTGACTTGTCTTGTCCCTCTCTACGAAGTTTTCACCTCTTCAAGAAAAGCATTATTGCAAGTAGTGAATTCAGGATCTTTTATTATACACCAACAGCCGCAGCCCGTGCATTTTAAGTCTAGGACTTCAGCGCGATTCATGCCATTAAGAAAACAGCATCACAATGAATAAGACACCGAATCATACATTACGTGGCAGTCAGTTAATAATACCAATTGACATTTTAAAAACACGTCCACGCACGAAAGCTAGAACCAAGGAGGTCTAATACCAAGAAAAAGCTCTCTAATAATATTAGCGATTTAAATTTTGCTTGCAATAAATTTTGTTTCGTCAGGGTACATGGTTACTTTTCAAAACTTGATCCGACACTGAATGCTCAAGCAGCCTAATTTACACTTAGAAAACTCCTGATGTTGCTAGAACAATACAAAAAGCATTTACCAATTTGCTTGAAGTGAAAATCAGCCCTCCTTTCCTGTTTAATTAATCAATCGCATGATCATGCAGAACATCTTAGGTTTTTAAATCCATAAGGATCTCTTTCTCAAAGGCAATAACAGCAGTGATGACAGCCAACTCGTCCGCAAGATCTCATGCTCTTTGCTTCAAATTACGTACATCACTTAAAGCGTGATTGCGTCACTCAAGGCCAGCTAGAAGGCCTAGACTGGGACATATCCTAAATACCACACCCACAAGAACAAATAAATCAGATCTGATTGGCTGATGAATCTGGCAATCTGACTTTAGATGCCTATTCACTTACACTGTTGGGGGATTCTGTAGAAATTCGGAAGGCCTGACGGGGTGGAGCTCAGACTAGTGATGGGAAGATCGGATCATTTTACTGACTTGTATCTTTGAGTCTCGTTCAGCAAAATGAACAAATCTTTATTCAAGTCACTTCATTCATTTCGTTCATTTGAGCAGAATTAAATTGTTACATTTTCAATAGCCAAATCCCCACCCCCAACACGTCTACTTACACAAACTTTGATTATAGTCCCAATAAGGAAAAACTGATAATGCAGCCAAGGACAAATGATGAGAAACAGAAATTATTAGTTCACCTCTGGAATCTTCTTGTCCGAGTCGTTCGTTCTTTTGTCACGTGACAGCCGTATGTGCATAGCGTATACGCTGTCACGTGACAAAAGAACGAACGACTCGGACCAGAAGACTTGATAGGTGAACAAATCATTTCTGTTTCCTGTGTGAGCAATGTGTAGCATGTACGGCTGTCACATGACATAAGAACGAATGACTCGGTCCAAAAGAATGAATCGTTCATGAACGACCCATCACTAACTCAGACTCGCGCTGCTTCGGCTAAGGAGCATGGCTTCGGGCATGCAATTTGTGAAACAGTTGTCACACTTTGCTTGTAAGCGGCGAGGAATACATTTTAATTGGATAAAATGTTAGTTTTTTGCTATTCGTTTGTAGATTAATTATGAGTGGAAAGCGACTGAAAATACATAGGCAAAAAGGTCAATTATAATGAAAGGATGAAAAAATATTTATTTATTAGGCATGTTACGCCAGCAGAGAAGACTTTGCTGGCCCTGAGAAATCGCCACTGTACACAAAGACTAACTAAGTGGTGGGTCGTTGACATACCGGTTCAGCCCCATTCGTAAACCAACATAACTACTGAATCCATAAGACTCTCATTTTCCATTTTTTTACTGTAACTTAAAACTGCCTCAGAGCTTGGTTGAGCTCTATTTTGGTGATTTTGTTTAAATCCAGAGCTACATTTTTCTGGTTTGAAAACAGTGAACTGCACACATATACCCCTTTTCCACTGAAATGGCACTGGTTCTTGTGTGAGAGCCTGTGCTCGGCTGATTCACGGCCCGGGCAATCTGGAACCATCCAAGCGAACCAACCATCCATCGCAAACGAGCCATGCTTTTCCACTGACTTGAGAACCGAATGGTGAACTAAACCATAATGGTTACGTGACTACGTGGTAGTTTTTCGTGACTACCTCACCTGCCCACAAACAAACATGGCACATCACAGTGTTTGAGTACAGCTTTTGCTCTGGTTTTTGAGGACTTTTTTAAACAGAGAAATGCTATCCAGCATTATTACATTGCTCAACAAGATTGCCAGAGACGATATCTACATTCAAGGCAACAGGTTATTTCGACAGGTAGTGTGCGCTTGGCTTAAGGTAATTACATTATTTACTATGAACTTTTGTTGATCTTGCTAAGTACTATAAACTGTAACAGTGGAATCATTATTAACATTGGTGTAACAGATGGTTATATTTTGATTTTTGTCATGGCATATACAGGTGCATCTCAATAAATTAGAATGTCGTGGAAAAGTTAATTTATTTCAGTAATTCAACTCAAATTGTGAAACTCGTGTATTAAATAAATTCAGTGCACACAGACTGAAGTAGTTTAAGTCTTTGGTTCTTTTAATTGTGATGATTTTGGCTCACATTTAACAAAAACCCACCAATTCACTATCTCAAAAAATTAGAATATGGTGACATGCCAGTCAGCTAATCAACTCAAAACACTTGCAAAGATTTCCTGAGCCTTCAAAATGGTCTCTCAGTTTGGTTCACTAGGCTACACAATCATGGGGAAGACTGCTGATCTGACAGTTGTCCAGAAGACAATAATTGACACCCTTCACAAGGAGGGTAAGCCACAAACATTCATTGCCAAAGAAGCTGGCTGTTCACAGAGTGCTGTATCCAAGCATGTTAACAGAAAGTTGAGTGGAAGGAAAAAGTGTGGAAGAAAAAGATGCGCAACCAACCGAGAGAACCGCAGCCTTATGAGGATTGTCAAGCAAAATCGATTCAAGAATTTGGGTGAACTTCACAAGGAATGGACTGAGGCTGGGGTCAAGGCATCAAGAGCCACCACACACAGACGTGTCAAGGAATTTGGCTACAGTTGTCGTATTCCTCTTGTTAAGCCACTCCTGAACCAAAGACAACGTCAGAGGCGTCTTACCTGGGCTAAGGAGAAGAAGAACTGGACTGTTGCCAGTGGTCCAAAGTCCTCTTTTCAGATGAGAGCAAGTTTTGTATTTCATTTGGAAACCAAGGTCCTAGAGTCTGGAGGAAGGGTGGAGAAGCTCATAGCCCAAGTTGCTTGAAGTCCAGTGTTAAGTTTCCACAGTCTGTGATGATTTGGGGTGCAATGTCATCTGCTGGTGTTGGTCCATTGTGTTTTTTGAAAACCAAAGTCACTGCACCCGTTTACCAAGAAATTTTGGAGCACTTCATGCTTCCTTCTGCTGACCAGCTTTTTAAAGATGCTGATTTCATTTTCCAGCAGGATTTGGCACCTGCCCACACTGCCAAAAGCACCAAAAGTTGGTTAAATGACCATGGTGTTGGTGTGCTTGACTGGCCAGCAAACTCACCAGACCTGAACCCCATAGAGAATCTATGGGGTATTGTCAAGAGGAAAATGAGAAACAAGAGACCAAAAAATGCAGATGAGCTGAAGGCCACTGTCAAAGAAACCTGGGCTTCCATACCACCTCAGCAGTGCCACAAACTGATCACTTCCATGCCACGCCAAATTGAGGCAGTAATTAAAGCAAAAGGAGCCCCTACCAAGTATTGAGTACATATACAGTAAATGAACATACTTTCCAGAAGGCCAACAATTCACTAAAAATGTTTTTTTTATTGGTCTTATGATGTATTCTAATTTTTTGAGATAGTGAATTGGTGGGTTTTTGTTAAATGTGAGCCAAAATCATCACAATTAAAAGAACCAAAGACTTAAACTACTTCAGTCTGTGTGCATTGAATTTATTTAATACACGAGTTTCACAATTTGAGTTGAATTACTGAAATAAATGAACTTTTCCACAACATTCTAATTTATTGAGATGCACCTGTAAGTGTTTACATCTTGATTGAGAATCCCAATGGTTTACTTAGCAACGATCTTCCTAACAACGTAAGTTTTCCCCTTACTGAACAAAACAATGCACAAAATAAAAGGAGAAGAGTGCAAGGAAAGCTAACAAAGTTGGCAAATGTAATAACTCAGCTGCAGAGGACACCGGCAACTCGGTGTTGTCTAGAGCGTTACTGGCTGAATTCAATGCCTATGTTAGTTACCTGACAGGTCGGTGTCCGAGCAATCATTGCTCTGTCCACTGCCGCTTTTGCTTAGGTCCTTCTTGTGGTCCCTGTACTCTCAAGTTTATGATTTGGTCAGTCGTCTGATTGAAGCCGGCATGCAAAATATCTTGCTGTATCTCCTCATCTACTCTTTTGTTTCCCCTTTGCAATCTCTCTAGTTTACCTTGGATCTCCATAAATACCATATCACAAGTAGAATGCTCGTTTCACCAAAGTTTCCTGAACAACTTTGATGTCTGACATTTTTGTGTGTTTTTTATTATTATTGTGTGTACTGAGTGAAGAAGTACTCCTTGCAGCAGACAGTAGCTACTGTTGTTGTTTGGAAAGAGTTACCCGGTGATGAAACATTATCCCGCCCTCCACCCCCTAACGTAAGCAGTTCCTGTGTAGAGACCAGCAAGCTTTTGGGGGCGGTGCAGAATCAGTTTTTCTGCCCCGTAATGGCCTTTTCTGCTGTGGAACAGTTTGAGAATTCAGACCGGCCTAGGAACCTGCCCCAGAAACATGCCGGTGGAAAAATAATAATAGTCGGCATAACGGTCTTGATCTCATTCCTTACTTTCACAAATTCCTTTTTTCCCCTCTCATTACTTTCAACATCTCTTGCCATTGAATCAGTCTCCTCCTACCATTAATCAACTGTCAATTCGCCATGTAAATCAAAACTGTTAGCAAAATCTTTCATGTTGGTGGAACAGTAGCATCAGACACCACAATCCTCAAATTTATGATATAAAATTCAACTGTTGTGCAGTTAGAGGTACGCATTTGAAGTCATTTTACAACGGTTTGGAGCTCAGCTCATCCAATTAGAATTCAGGGTCGGAGCTACCCATTTTATAACTGAATTTCTTTTCATTTCATTCCATTTTTAATTCTACTATTTGTATTATAATTCAGGAATTTAATTAGAATGTTAAATTCTGAATAGAGCACAACCCTGCTTCACTCACTTGTCCACATGGATTTTGCAGTGGCCTCATCCGTTATGGTGGTAGTTTTTATGAAGGTGTGATTAACAGTGCTGACAGTGATGTCATATTGTTGAACCTCAGCCCGCAGACAGTCAAAGAAGGCCTGAACTGCGTGCTTGGAGGCTGCATCTGAACAGAACAGGAGATACTAATTACACTTACACATTGATATCTCAACATTTTAAAGAGAGATTTTGAATGACAGTTAAAACAAAAGCTCCATAAAAGTAATTCATAAAACTTGTGGACTACTGAAATATTACTTACAGTATATTGCATATATACAGTATATAACTTGTGCAATTTTGAAAAGTTTATCATGAATATCGGAGGATTTTTCCCCCCTGATAAATATCGATATTGTTTTATTGCCCAGCCCTATTTCAGAGCTTCACTGGAGGGCAAGATTTTCAGCGAATAACTTACATTTGGATCTGTTTCTCACACAAAGCTATCCAAAGCAAAGCTATGACTTCAGAAAACTTGGAATATAGGAGTACAAGTTTTACTTTCTCTGTCTTTTTTTTTTGTTTTGTTTTTTAGCTTGACAGACGTAGTCACTGTGACTGTCCTTGAATGGAAAATAACTGCATGAAAATTAAAAAGAAAATGTTCCTTTTGTGTTCCATGGAAGAGCATATGGGTTTGGAATGACATCAGGGTGAGTAAATAATGACTAAAGAATGAAAGAATTTTATTTTTGGGCAAACTAATCCTTTCAAACTCACAGGTGGCGCGGAAGGGCACTGTTAGTTTCCCCTGAATGCTGTTGACTAGAAGAATGTGACCTGTCCTTCTGGAGATCAGGGAAGGGAGGACACCTGTGACAGCAAATACAAGTTAAACATGATCTAACAGCACATAATTGATGTTTACAGCTGTCACACAACTAAAAACCAATTCTTAATCAGTATTCTTGTTTTGTCCAAACTGAAATGAAACAAAAGAAATTTATAGAAAATAAAAAGCATATTTTTAGGGCTATTAAGACCCTATTTAAATTGTGAAATTATTTTCAGGACAGTTACGAACATTTTAGCCCTCAATTCTCATTACTGTAATGAAAAAAAAGAAAGATGGTTATTACAATATTCTCATTACCGAAATGTGAAAGAAAATTAAGTGTTAAAAGTAATAAAAATCATCATTAAACACAAAGGGAATTGTGAAAGTAACACGTCAAGACATTACATTGATGAGAATTGGGGATAATATGTGCTGAATGTAACTTAGCAGGCAGACAGGAGCAGATGACTATGATGATGTGCTGAATTTAAGTGCTAATTTTGTCAATGTGTGTGTGTGGGTCTGCCAGCACATGCATGTTGCAGAAACCCCATAGATGGGCATTTGGAAAACAGTCCCAATGAACTGTTCTATTTCTTTCTTTGTACAGTTCAGGGTTGAGTTTAGGGCTGTTTCTAGGCATAGGTGAACTATTGAACTATTGTAGTATTACATACACTTTGTTAGTATTTGGCATCATTGCTTTTAAATTGTTTAACTTGGGTCAAATGTTTTGGGTAGCCTTCCACAAGCTTCTCACAATAAGTTGCTGGAATTTTGGCCCATTCCTCCAGACAGAACTGGTGTAACTGAGTCAGGTTTGTAGGCCTCCTTGCTCACACATGCTTTTTCAGTTCTGCCCTCAAAATTTCTATCGGATTGAGGTCAGGGCTTAGTGATGGCCACTCTAATACCTTGACTTTGGCCTTAAGCCATTTTGCCACAGATTTGTACGTATGCTTGGGGTCATTGTCCATTTGGAAGACCCATTTGCGACTGAGCTTTAACTTCCTGGCTGATGTCTTGAGATGTTGCTTCAATATATCCACATAATTTTCCTTCCTCATGATGCCATCTATTTTGTGAAGTGCACCAGTCCCTCCTGCAGCAATGCACCCCCACAACATGATGCTGCCACCCCCATTCTTCATGGTTGGTATGGTGTTCTTCGGCTTGCAAGCCTCACCCTTTTTCCTCCAAACATAACGATGGTCATTATGGCCAAACAATTTTTGTTTAATCAGACCAGAGGACATTTCTCCAAAAAGTAAGATCTTTGTCACCATGTGCACTTGCAAACTGTAGCCTGGCTTTTTTATGGTGGTTTTGGAGCAGTGGCTTCTTCCTTGCTGAGCAGCCTTTTAGTTTATGTCAATATAGGACTTGTTTTACTTTAGATATAGATACTTGTTTACCTGTTTCCTCCAGCATCTTCACAAGGTCCTTTGCTGTTGTTCTGGGATTGATTTGCACTTTTCACACCAAACTATGTTCATCTCTAGGAGACAGATAGCGTCTCCTTCCTGAGCGGTATGATGGCAGCGTGGTCCCATGGTGTTTATACTTGCGTACTACTGTTTGTACAGATGAATGTGATACCTTCAGGCATTTGGAAATTGCTCCTAAGGATGAACCAGACTTGTGGAGGTCCACAATTTTTTTTCTGATGTCTTGGCTGATTTCTATTGATTTTCCCATGATGTCAAGCAAAGAGGCACGGTGTATGAATTTAGGCCTTAAAATACATCCACAGGTGAACCTCCAATTCAGTACACCTCCTATCAGAAGCTAATTGGCTAATTGTCTAAGGGCTTGACATCATTTTCTGGAATTTTCCAAGCTACTTAAAGGCACAGTTAATTTAGTGAATGTAAACTTTTGACCCACTGGAACTGTGATATAGTCAATTAAAAGTGAAACAATCTGTCTGTAAACAATTGTTGGAAAATTACTCGTAGATCTAAGTAGATGTCCTCAATGACTTGCCAAAACTATAGTTTGCTAATATTAAATCTGTGGAGTGGTTAAATTAATGACTTCAAACTAATTGTATGTAAACTTCTGACTTAAACTGTATATTTGTTTTTTTAAGAGCAAATTTATTAGCATCCCATAGAGGGTTAACTTCAAAATAAAAGACATGATATAAAACATGACTAGCACCCCTACTGGCCACTATGGAGACCCATATGTTACACTGAAGTGACCGGAAAAGAAAAATGACAATGCAGAAAATGTCAATGGTCCTAAATGCAGGTTTTATTTTCTTTATGCAAAATATAATTTAACTTTTTTTTTTTTGTGAGCTGATTTGTAGTTAAATTTGACCAGGACATTTTCTCAACAGGTTTTGTAAAATTCATCCATATAAACATCCTTAAAACAATTTTCAATTTTCAATTTTTTTTTTTTTTTTTATGTTTCAAGCATAGACCACTATATTGTACAAGCTTTATACTTAAAACAAGAGAAAACTATTTACCAATGGGGTAAGAAAAAGAAATTTAAGATATAATATTCTCTGAAAACAAGTCTTCTGGGGAAAAAAAATAAATAAAAATTATCAGGTAATGTTTTCTTGTATTAAGGATGTTTATATGTATTTACTTAAACAAAAAACTCTGATTAAGAGAATTTTGTATTTATTTATATATTTTTTTTGCAGTATTTTACCTTTAGCCAGTGTGATGGGCCCAAAGTAGTTGACATCCATGACAGTCCTGTCTATCTCTAGTGACAGACTTTGAACAGGAGCCTTCACCTTCATGCTGCTGTTGAAGATAAGAACATCAAGACAGCCGTAACACTCCAGGATCTCAGAGACCACCTCAGGAACACTCTCCATATCACTGAAGTCCAGCTCCACGAGTTTGGGCGGAAACGTCTAAGCAGTAAAGTTGAATAAAATTTAATCAAGTGACTCACATTTTAAAAACACTCACATTTTAAAAACACAATTTTACAAGCATGGGAGACCTGGGTTCTCATCCCACGTTGATTGCAGGAAGTAATCGCGTTCAAATAATCACTGTCATGTGCCGTTCGGAAGTTGTATTTTCCCTCTAAGATTACATTTTTAATAAAATATATATTCTTCACTGTATTACAATATTTTAATCTAAAAACAACTCGCCCTCTGTGGGCAATTTACCTGGAAACTGGAGCTCACGCGTGCCCATATGTTCGAAAACACTTCTAGCTTCGGCCACTGGGGGAGTGCTTTAAATTTCAGAAAGCACAGACCGATTTTAGTTCAAGAAGTCAACCTACTGTTTCCGAATTCACTGTGAGATCAGTCTTTCTAAACTTCTGACTCGTACTGTATGGGGACAGAGTTTATTTATATTGATATTTGTAATTCTGTACTTACAATTGTAGGATTGGATTCAGTCATCAGCCGCTCAGCTAGAGACTCCAGCTTCTCCCAGTTATTTCCACACAGAATCAGTCGGGCTCCACCAATATGGAAAAGTTTTGCACATTCTAAAATAATCACAACATAATCACCAACTTCAAAACCAATTCGTCAGCACACTATCACAAACATTCAGTCTAGAGGAGACAGTTGTTCAGAAAAAAGCAGTGTCAATCCAATTATGGAGTACTTTGTCCTGTCTCCATTATATATACAGTACGTCAATACATTAGAAGAAATATTAAAGGAATAGATCACTCAAAAATCCCCATCTTTGTAAGTAAACCCATCATTTACTCACCCTCATGTTGTTCCAAACCCATATGACTTTCTTTGTTGTTAAGGAATGCTATGGCATGACAGCCTCACCATTCACTTTCATTGCATCTTTGTGCATACAATGAAATTGGTGACTGAAGCAGTCAGTACGTAACATTTCTCCCTAAATATCTCCCTTTGTGTTCCATGGAAGAAAGAAAGGTATACAGTTTTGAAACAATGTAATTTACAAAAGAACTTTCATTTTTGATTAAACTAACCTACACATTCTTCATAAACAATGTCACAAAACATGTTAAACTTGGCCTCCACCCTTGCACTAAGTGTATTCTCCAAGGTGGAGCACATGTCCTGATCTAATCTGCTCCATGCTTCATTATCGTTAGATCTTGTTCAATTAATTTGTTTCCTTCTCCCTTTCTCCTTCTCATTGTTTTGCCTTCTCTGTCTTGTCTGTGGGTTGATGCTTGTATCCTCTTGTGGTCCACCTTGCAGGCTTATCTTGTCCTGCTTGTGGTACTGGTCTTCTTGATGCCCCTCCACAACAGTGGATTCAGTAGCACTGTGGTGCTCAATCGGGCTCTGTATCCTTCTTGTCTAATCTGCTGCTGCAGTGCAAGTTTGTGCCTGGCTGTTCCTGCCACATTTCATCCTTCCTTGATGAATCTGCAGACCTTTTTAAGTCATTACTCTCATCCACACTCAACTGCATCTCCTAAGGATCCTTTGCTCATTAACCATGGCCGTTCCAGATGTGTCCGTAGAGTCTGGCCTAATTAGTCCATCTTCCATCCCACCTCTCGGAGGACCACTGGGCTATTTTTGTTGTATTGTGCTCATAGTTGGTTAGGGCGTCTCCTGTATGAGGACATGTGGGTAAGGTAACTAGCCTTTCCACCCCGGAGCAGACTTTCTTGCAGTCAGTCAGTCAGTCTTTCCTGACTGTCTCCCAGTCTTCCCTGGACTCCAACTGCCCTGTCCACAGTAGTCACAGGTCTCCCAAAATACTAATCAGATGCACAGGAAGCTGTCTAAACCTGCTGGGCATTATTGCCTGCCGCACCTCTGCCAGTGCCTTCAGTCGTCCAGCTATGGGGTAATCAGCCCGGAGCCACCAATCACAGATGTTTTGCCCCTTTAATCCCAGAATATACCCTGGTGGTGGGACAGCAGTCAGGGACACCTCCCTGCCACCCCCGGCAGCTGGACATGGAATAAATTCCACTGCTTCTTGTTCTTGCATTCCCATCAAGACATTCTTCCTTTACAGGTCATACCATGCAGCCATGGTTCGATACAACCCAACCCCCATGAACAGTCCTACCCTACTTCCAAGCATCTTCTCTGTTAGAAAAGACAAGCTATCGGACTACATCTACCACCCCTCCAATGCCCATCCTTAAACCAATCCCCAACAGATTAAGTTGTGAGAGGTGAGCCACGAGACTTCATCAGCCACCCCTTCAATGCATAGCTTGGCATGGTTTCACTCCCCAACTCAATCCCTCTCTTCAGAAACCCCCAGAAAAGGACCGAGTGGGTCAGCGGAAATAATTCCTCCCCACCTCTTTCCCTCTCCCACATAATACCTCACCACATATCACAAATGTTCCCTATTCCTACATTCTCCCTTCTGCACACCCCACTTTTCATTCTTCCTTCTTAACCATAAACAAAACCTCCCATTCTCAGCTTCCTCTGACATTTCCTTCAGAGACCTCTTCAATGCTGATCCAGTGATACCAAAGTCTTTCAATAGATGCTGCATTGATCTTCCCATAGATCCTCGACACCCAACCTCCACAGGGTAAATTGCAGCCCTCTATACAGTTTCCCTGCATTCTGTGGCCAGATCAGCATATTTTAGCTTCTTCCTCTCATAGGCTGCCTCTAGTCCCTCTTCCCATGGGACAGTAAACTCAATCATTATGACTTTTCTAGCTGACACTGACCATAACACTACTTCCTGCCTCAAGGAGGTCATGACGACCTGCTGGCCAAGGTCGATCACCATTTACCAGTCACTTCCAGGTGCCAAGATTGATCTTGCTTACCTCAGTGCAGTGGCTTGTGCGGCACCTCCCTCTTAAAAAAAAAAAAACTAATATATATGAAAGTTTCTTAAAAAAAAAAAAATTAAATCTCCTTCCTGCCCAATAGGTGGCAATATGCACGAAGAATGCAAATCGTCAAAAACAAAATAATTTAAATATTGATCTGTTTCTCACCCACACTTATCATATCACTTCTGAAGACATAGGTTTAGCCACTGGAGTTTTATGCAGCATTTTTGTGCCATTTTTAGCTGATTTGTTTTTGTTGTTGTTGTTGTTGTTTTTGGTCACTATTCTCTTGCATTGTATGGATCTACAGAGCTGAGATATTCTTCTAAAATTCTTCATTTGTGTTCAGCAGAAGAAAGAAAGTCATACACATCTGGGATGGCATGAGTGAGAGTAAATGATGAGAGAATTTTCATTTTTGGGTGAATATCCCTTTAACCAAAGCATATTTCTGAAAGTCTGGAACACCCTTTTTTGTTCAGTTGTTCATGAAGCTGTACCATTTCCAAGTGTTGACAGTGAATCAGTAATAAGCACCACTTTGTTCCTCACAGTTGTCTTGGCCAAATGCCTGAGTATCACACTGTACAGATAAAAGACAACAGCTGTGAGCAGCACCACTGTGGGCACAAGCCAAACTGTGAAAAAGTCCACACTCTGAAAGAGAAATTAAGACAGAAAAATGATTCATTGTGTAAATTTAGCATTCATTTTTAAACATTTTACTTAGCCTAAATGCTAAATACGTAATTTCTCACCATAATGTCACTTATACCCCTGGTGATGGAATTTTAGTGCATTGAGTTTAACAGAACCTTAAAAGAAGAAGAAAAAACAATACATTAAAAAGAAGTCTGAAAAAACTTTTGGAAGTTTGAAATAGCATACTAACATACTATTATTTTTTTCTGCAGTAGTACAGTATGTACACTGTGTGTGCACATTTTATGCTAACTTTCTGGAAAATGTTCTGTATATTGTACAACTGAGCACACTTTAATACTGTATATCACAAAGCAAAGCACTTTCTCAACCTTCCATTTCCAGTGTGATGAACTGAAGTAACATCAGCCGTGATTTTAAATTTCTTTGACTTATTTGATCACACTGCCAAATATATGACATTTTACACAAAATTGAATAAAAAATGAAAAACAAAATATCAATTTCCAAGATGATAACTGGATGCCACTCAGTGTAGTGAGGTCATGTGACATCAATGTTCTACTGTTTGAAACGTTTATCATGAATTAATGCTTACTGTTCCACATACTATTCAGCAAGCAGTTTACAGTGTGTGCTGATCAGTGTACAGTATAGTAAGCTTGTATTCCAAACATGGCAATTTATTTGGACTTTTGGGTTATTGATGTTGATATGTTAGAACTATAATAAATGTTACCTAGTTAAAATTATTGGATTTAATTCTATCAGATCTGACCTTTAAAAAAAATTTCTTTAGCTAGCGTAACCAAGGTCGATTCAGTAATATTACATGGGTCATCTTAATAGTAGTGTATTTTTGTACTCTGGAAAATTAAAATTTTTACATGATTGTTTTTGTGAATATATAAAAGGTACATTTATTTTTATATGATGCCTTACAATTTAAAGTTGTGTCAACTTAAGAGGGGAAGTTGTTTAAACAGAACACAAAGAAATTGGACTAGACTCGATGAGTCTAGGTGGTTTTATCAAACCTGCTATATTTGACTTGCTATAGGAAATGGGTGAGACCATAACACTGTAACGATGCTGGCAACAGGCAGACGAAGAGACCATGAAGTAGTGTGATGAACCCAAGTGCGGTTTATTAACAAACGTGAAATCCAAAACCATTACTCCAAATGTGAACAAAAACAAAACATGAACTAGACTGAACTTGACTTGACTAAACTTAACATGGCATGACTAGACTATGAAACATACATTACATCAACAATACTTGACAATGGAAAACATGAGGGTTTAAATACATGGACATGGGAGAACAAACCAATGAACAATCAGAACTCTAAACAAGATAAGACAATCAACCAATGAAAACAAGACACATGAACATGGAGGGAAAACATGAAATCACATGACATGAAACAGGAACTAGAATTTTCTAAATAAAAGACATGAAATACAAGAATCAACAAAATACATGACAAACACAGAGCAGTTATTATTATTATTATTTTTTTTTTGTCAAATAAAAACCAATAGTGGCGTCTCATGCTCATTACTTCTGGTGAGGCACAAACAATCACTTAACCCAGCATGATGATGCCACACACAAACATCCCTAATAATTTAACCTCAGTACAAAACACCACTAAAATATACACATCCACTTCAAATAACTCAAGTGACCATAAAAGCAAATCAGATATAGGCAAATCATCAATGGCTGTGCATACTAACTCGCATGAACAGCTTAACAAAACCAGTCAAAACGAAAGACCCTGAATATTTTGCAGTTATTGTAATCTACTACCAACAATGCATCAACAACACCTCAAAGCAATGGCATACAAATCACTGAAATGATGAATGGTGCACTTTAACCAAGGCGACCTGCAACACATTAGAATAAAATTAGCTTAACTTACCAATTAAGTTCACTAGGCAGGTCTGCACTCAAGAGCGATAACTTCTGAGGACCATGTCAGCTTGACATACATATGATCAAGGCTTCTGACTGGCTAAGGAGTAAAGGCAAACTTGCCCCTCAGGCTATCATTGAATGCACGTTGCACATGCGCATGACATTCTCCAAATCTCCCTTGATTAAATCTGAGGACGAGGGGCTAGCCCCAGGCATATAAATGAAAACGATTAAATTGTTTTAACGCAACAGACCTTAATTACAGAATTTCCCAAAAGAATATCTTCTGTTGTCTTGTATAATGAACATAAAACAAGTTTAAGATGCGGAAATTATATTATTTCTCAAAATAAATGTATGAATTTTCCACACATTTTGTACAACAGCACCACATTTGGTGGGGCTCAGCCCCACCTGCCCCTAATGTACAGATGCCACTGAAAATCAATAAATGAGTGAGCAATATGTGCATAGATCGCTTGACTTATATTTTTAATTTCAGCTGAATAGTTATCACAAGTTTAGCCAACAAAAACTTGAGTTATCTTAACAAGATCAATTCAGGGCAGTTATTTTAACTTTATATTTTAAGTTCTGATAACTAGAAGGCAAAATAATTTATGTAAGGCCATATAAAGAAGATACTAAATGAATGTTTGTTCTGAATTTAGAATCTAAAAGGAAGATATGTTTAATACTTCTAGAGTTAAAGGTACTCTAACTAGGGAAAAACACAAAGTTTTGTTTCCATTTTCTGAATGCAACAAGGGGTTTTGAAGTCAACTAATTTTAGTAATATACTTACCTATCTCCATGTCAAAATAAAACGATGACGCTGACACCTTTCAAAGGTTATTTTTCTACCTGTAGTTTTGCTCCAAAATCATAGGCAATAAAGGGCATTTTGAACCCCTCTTTCCAAATTAATGGATTATTTAGTAAAATTTGATATATGGCATTTAATATTTTGACTTTCATCATCATTTAGGTTTATCTTTCTTCAGAAAAAAGTATTAACAAAATCAAAAATTTCAATCTGGAAAGTTTCTGAAATTTGGTTACTTTGACATGGAATAACCCACATAATATTTTTAAATGAATAAAACTAGTTAATTTGATGTTACCATGAGACCATTTTAGGTTACCTGAAGAAAAAAAAAAAAAACTTTACTGTGTGTATTAGAAATAACAAAGAGACATTCAATGAAAACCTGTTAATATGAAGGTTTGCATGGAAGCTCTGTATCACTGCTATTTGTGTTGAAGGAAGCTCTAAATATATTCTAGCCTTGAATTTGAGCACTACAGAAATTCCCAGCCTAAGTTTGGACTGCAGGACTGACTCACAAAACAAGAGAGAAAATAAAACACAGAAAACTAACAATCACTGTTAGAAATCATGTTCAATTAACAACAGTGAAGTAACACAGAGCTTGAAATACAGAGCCTGAACATTAGACACCTAGACAGTGCTGCTCTATCATATATCTGTTATGTATTGTTCTTGCATTGTCCTTCATGTCTTACCACACACATGAGCCTCTTATATCCTCCTCTGCTGAGAAAGTCTGTTGTTTTAGGATTCAGCATTAATGGTTGTAATCTTCTCCACTGTGTCTATGCTCACTGCACAGCTCTGAACAGCAGTCACACAAGCAATAATGCCATACTGTGGGGTTAAATTGCTTTTAATAGCACACAGCTGAAGCTGTCATTTGACATGTGTGTCACATCTGTGTTTTAAGTAATGCTTTAAATGGATAAGGTCTAACCAGTCTGATCGTCATCGACATCGTGAAGACTAATGCTAGCTGTGATCAGGGCCGTTTCTGAGCATATGGGGTCCCTAAGCAAAACATTGAAAAACAAATTTAGTAAATTTAATAACTTAAAAAGTGAGATCTGAATGACTGTTATTTTGGAGCCCCACAACTTTCAGCCCTCCTATGCTATCATAGTGGATGGTAAAGACTTATAGGGCATATGGATGATCGCTTCTGAATGGAATGCACCCAATCATTTCTTACCAGTGGTCTGGCTGTTTCTCCTCCTCTTCCTTTTACTTCGACTTGTAGGTGCACTTCAAGACGAAAAAACTCTTTGTGCGTGCACGTGCCTGTCACTAGGGTTACCCCTTTTGTAGTTGTAAAAAAACGGGACACATTTTCAGATGGTCCCAGACCACATCTCCTCCAGAGTTTTACCATGGTTTAGCAAAATATGTCGACCGTAGGCAAAATTTCCAATGATTATTGAATTTGAATTAACATTACCCTCCTGGGGTGGTCCCTCTTGAACGATTTCACTGTGACACCATCTGACTAGCTTAAATACGGGACAAATCGTGTCCCATATTGATTTGATACAGGACGCATCATTTCATCTTTAAATACGGGAGGATCTTGCAGTTACATTCTCCCTTCCCTCTTGGGCCACAAGTGGGCCCCCTATAGTCTAATTAAGCCATAACAGTGCCTGAGTCTTACTCACAGCTTTTAGTATATTTAAAAATATAAAAAAAGACCTTGCTTTGTGGGGCTCCCTTGTGTCTCTTGGGCCTTAAGCAGCCGCTTATACCATTTCTGGCTAGAAACTGCCCTGGCCGTGATATAAGCATGCAAAGCATTTGGTCATGCAAAAGTTTAGACAAGGATTTTTAAAGTGAACACAATAGGATCCCCCTCAAGCATCAAAGACCTGTAATACAGGATGCCTTGTGTCCTATATTACAGAGCCTTGATGCTTGAGGGAGATCCTGTTGTGTTCACTTTCAAAATCCTTGTCTAAACTTTTGCGTCCAGCGCTGAGATGCTTCAATTGCCAAATATGTTGCTGCAGTGTGTAAAGGGAAATGGAGATGTTGTAAGTGTGGTGGAGATCATTAATATGGGCAGTGTGGAGATGGGGTTGAACCCAAATGCTGCAATTGTGGTGGGCCTCACAGTGCAGCTTTTCTAAGCAATGAAATATAAAACATTACACAATGTATCATATGCACAAGCTGTGAAGCAAGTTCAGGCTGTTTGTTAAGATGTTGAGGGGAAGAGCCTATCTCTTCAGGGGATCTTACAGTCACAACTGTCCTATAGGTGTAGCCATGCTGGTGGTGCATAAGATTTTGTTGCATTCATTGCTGAAGTTATTAATTGCTCAGCCCAAACAACTAAAAGAACTGAAAAACTGAAAATCATAATATCTGCAGCTGCTCGACACCTGCATGGTTGTTGCTGAAATTTCAGTTAAACAGAATCAGGTACTTCTTGGGCAATCTGAAGGATCTGTAACTATTCATGATTCTTCGGGCAGTCAGAGAGGTACAATTATGAAATTAAATTTACAATATTACAATGGACTGCCCGAAGTTTAATTACAAATGGCCAAGAGTTCAAAACATTTATATATTAATTAACAGTGTTACCTGATGTTATATGCATTCAGGAAACTTGACTTCAACCGCAGTTGAATTTCATAATTACTGGCTACACATTGGTGAGGAAGGGTAGAATTGGAACGGATAGTGGTGGAGGATGTGCAACTTTTGTGAAAGATGGTGTAGCCTTTAGAGTGATAATTATAGAATCACAGTGTGAATGTGTTGTGGTGGAGGTGTGGACATCTTGCAGTGTAAGAGTAGTTAATTTTTTATAATCCATGCAATAAATTATTACTATAAATTAGAATAAAGTACTGTATAAAACATATGAATAAAGTAGAAAGTAATGATGAAGGGAATGTGATATGGTGTGGAGATTTTAACACACATAATGTTCTTTGGGGAAGTTCTTGAACAAATAGTAATGGAATAGTAGTTGAAGAATATATGGAGGGGCATGCTTTAGTGTGTATAAACAATGGTAAGGGAACCAGACTAAATATGAGCGATTTATCAATTACTTGCTTAGATCTCACTTTAGTACCAGGATCAATGGCATTAAAGTGTCAGTGGGAAGTTCTAGATCAGTCAAAAATAGGTAGTGATCATTTCCGAGTAATATGTTCTATAGGAATGGAAATTCATAGGAGATCTCCATACATTCTCATTACAGCAGCATTTATACTCTCACACAAGTCACTAAGCTACGTCATCATGTCAGGTTGAATGATTCTGATTGGTTAAGACACAGATAAACTGAAAATTTCCATATATGGGCTGTTAGCCAGAAGAATATCTCCATTGATTATCAGGACGTCAGTCAAATCCCAGTTTAGGCACAAAGTGACCCACTGAGGTCACCAATCTGAGGTAGATGCCAGTTTGTTCCGTCAGATGGTCATCTCACCTAACAGAAACACACAGATACACAGCTTCATCAAGGTTGAATTTGGTCGAGCTCTGGCTCTAATCAGGAAACTTTCCCAAAACATACTGATTAGATATGCTTTCTCTCAGTAAGAGGTTCAGACAATATTCGTCATTATTCTCTAGTGATTGAAGATGAAAAGTAAAGTAAATGCTTTAACTAAGAATTGTCACATAGGCAACAGGCCTCAGTGACCCCCAGTGACCTAGGCTGTCAGGGTCAGCTAGAAGAGTAAATATAGGTTTTTAACAGGTGTTAGGTGCTTTTCTTATAAACACACAAAGAGAGATAGAGCACGTTTCAGACATGTAATTTTATAACTAGTAAATCTCATAAGCTTGAAGAAGTCATTCAAATCATTTGATATATAGAAGGATAAATATTGATTAATAACTCATTACAAATCACTCAAAGGAGATATATATATATATATATATATATATATATATATATATATATATATATTGAAGAGGCAGGGGATTCCAGAATACCCCCCCCCTTCAGTCTGCACATTTAAAAGGGCACATAGTTTAAATAATTTAGATGAAGAGTATAGAAAAAAGGAAGGAAATCTTAGAGCAGCATCAAGAGTTATATAATCAAAAACCAAGTGGTCTGACAGCTTTAGATGCCACTTTTGAAATGTGGGAACTAAAAAGAGTACTGATGAGGGTTAAACAAACTGCCCCTGGAAAAGATAGGATTTGCTCAGGCGTGGCTGTGACATGGCATGGAGAAGTCTCTGGCGTGGCTGTGACATGGCATGGAGCTGACTCTGGCGTGGCTGTGACATGGCATGGAGCTGACTCTGGTGTGGCTGTGACACAACCATGACGTGGGACCTTGGCTCGTCGACCATGACGTGGGACCCTGGCTCGTCGACCATGACGTGGGACCCTTTTGTTTTGTTTCACCGTAAATCCAAACGTGAAACAAAACATAAACATAGACTTGACTTGACTTGACTTGACTTGACTTGACTTGACTTGACCAATCCAACAATGTTGCACTTAAACAATATCTGGCAAAGGACAATGGCAAACATGAGGCTAAAATACATGGACAAGGGAGAAACATGACAATGGTAACCAATGACAAGACAGAACTGATAACAAGGTAACAAGACAATAAACCAATGAAAACAAGACACATGAACATGGAGGGAAACATGAAATCACATGACCAAGGAAACAGGAACAAACATGGCATGGAAACAGGAAATAACATGACATGAAACCACATGACCTGAACAGGAACAGGAACTAAACTTTAAAATAAAAAACATGAACACAAAACATGAACAAAAACACGTCTAGACGTGACAGGTAGGCTATATAACTGGATTTTGAGTTTTCTGTTTGGGCACACAATTCAAGTCCAAGTTGGTATTGTGCTGTCCCATATGGTAAATGCAGAAAATGGAACACCTCAGGGGAGTGCCAGCAGTCCTGTTTTATTTAACATTATGATCAACAACATTTTGAAAGAGTAGAATCAGTGCAGGCATTATATACAGATGATGGCATAATGTGGAAAAGGGGAAGAAATGTAAGATACACTGTACATAAAGTTCAGGAAGCAATAGAGGCTGTTGAAAATTGGTTGCTGGAATGGGGATTCAAATTCTCCAAATCCAAAACATGCTGTCAGTTTTTTTTTTTTTTTTAACTAGGAAAAGGGTTGCAGAAAACATGAAACTGTATTTGTATAAAAAAAAACACTGGAAAGGGTGATCAGATTAAAATATTTGGGGTTATGGTATGATACCAAGATTACATGGAAAGTTCATGTTAATTATGTTGAACAAATGTGTAAAAAAGTGTTACATTTAGTAAGGTGTGTAGCAGGAATGGAATGGGGAGCAGACAAACAATCAATAATGGGCATATATTGTGCTCTCCTTTGATCTGTAATAGATTATGGATGTATAGTATATGGATCTGCATTTTCAACAGTGCTTAAGAGACTAGATGCTATACAAGCTCAAGAATTAAGGTGTATTTTGGGTGCTGTTGATACAACACCATTGCAGCAATGCAGGTGCAGCTGGGAGAGACACCGTTAGATATAAGACGGAAAAAATTAGCAATGGCTTATTGGGTCAATTTGAAGGGTCATAAAATAGATCATCATGCAAAGTCTGTACATGAAGAAAGTTGGGAAACAACCATTGCCATTTGCATGGAAAGCAAAGGAATGGGCTGTAGAAATGTTGCTATATAACAAAATATTATCAGCATAACAGTGTGAGTGAAAATTTTGATATAATCATGATCATGCTTGTGAACTTTCACAGAGCATCTTGTGAAAGTGCTTTAATGAAAGAAAACCTGTCCTTTTGTACAAAATGAGTACACACAGTTAATGTCACAAATTTGCTTATTTGATTACTGATCACAAAATTATGTGGAATCTTAAATATTTCTTATATTATGCCATTATAATCATGTAATCACTAGCACGCAAGCAATAGTGAGAGAGGAGCAAAAAAATATTTTATTTCTATGACGTTTTCCGCACCTGCATTCCAATCTACATCTTGATGTAATCCTTCCTCATGATCACAGCATGTTTTCATCAGCTGAATGGGAGACTAAACACCATTCAAATGTGATGAGAACCAATGACTCGCGCTCGCATCACAAGCCGATCAACTATTTAGCCCTTATTGGTGAATCACACCTGAAAAATCCTCAAACTTTATTTCCAGGTTTAATTTATATTTTGAATAGACCTTTGAACCCCTCAATGTGGGTTTGTTTTCTCTTTTAATCGTTTAATGTAATTTTGAGTGTGACTATGTTTTAAGGACGGTGTACCTGTATGCTGGGTTGGAAATCTCAAGGATTAATAGTGGTGTTTTTCTTATTACATCACGTGTTGTTCTGAAAGCAAAAAGAAACAAATGAAACACGGAATGTAGGCTGTCATCTGCGCAGTCTGACCGAAGCAAAGTGGGCACGTTTACTCGCGCGATTAACCGAATGTGAAGCGCTACCGGCTTGTGATGCATGAATGGCTTGCACGTGCTGCACAAGTCTGTTGGGTATACTGCAGTGTCGTCACATTTTTACTTTTTGTTTTGCCTCCCACTCAGCTCATAAAAACACGCTGCGTGATCATGAGGATGGATTACATCAAGATGTAGACTGGAATGCAGGTGCAGAATTTCATATGAATAAAATAGTCTGCTCCTCTCTCACCGCTGCTGGCATGCCAGTGATTACCCCTCCACGTGCTATAGGTTGCCGACCCCTGATTTAAGCCTACACTGAAGTCTCTTCACACTCAGCACAGTAGGTGGCGGTATGCACTTAAAAAGCTGGTTTGCAACCCGCCATTAAACCCACTGAAGAAGAAGATCCCTGTCTCGAATTTAGATTGTTTACATTTCTACACGCACACATTTTCAGCACATGGTAACATTGCGACAGTGTTAACAGATGAGACAGCAGACATTAGACTGCGTTTGCTCTGTGTAATGTTGTGAATGCAGTGACTGTTTATGACTGTAGCTCATATGAGATCATGTCTGATTTCGAGGAGTTCGAGAAACAGCTGAGCGAAAATCGACAAGGTAAACATTCCTCCAGTATTCATGTGCTGTCGTGTGCTGGAATGATTTTATACAGGTTTGGTTATTATGCTGTTCTGGGTCAGTCTATGTTTTTCGTGTGGCTAATGAACGTAAACAAACGATTTATACCGATTTATAGTTGACACCGTGTTATTTAATTTTACAGTACACTACACATATCGACCAAAAGACAGTAACTGTAGCTTATTTAATTTTTTTAAATATTAATATTGACCTGTATATACAAAGGAGACCAGGGTTATTTGTCACAGAGGGAAGTTGTCACAATATTTTGTGTCAAAAGTCCAATTACACAGATGTTGTTTTTCTGTCAGTGGTCCTGTATGTTGGATTCAAACACCTTGTTCAAAACCCTCTTATATTCGAATAATCTTTGTGAATTTTATCCTCCAAACTAAGTTACAATGTTATCATATTTTTATAATAGCTGTCTGGTAAACAAGAGAATACAATAAACACAGAGAACACTGGCCTACTTTCAGAGAAGGGGGTGTGTGTGTGTGTGTGTATGTATGTATGTATATATATATATATATATATATATATATATATAGATAGATAGATAGATAGATAGATAGATAGGTAGATATATATATATTAGTTGGCCAAAACAACAGCTTGATATTTTTGTAAGTTACCTTTTTCATTTTTATTGTTTCATGTGTTGTGTTTCATAATCAGTGTTGGGCAACGTTACTTTTAAAAGTAACTCGTTTGAATATTGCATTACTCCTTAAAGTAACTTAATTAAAAAGTAAAACATTTTATGGAAAGTAAAGTGTGATGTTACTTTTGCGTTACTTTTTTCTCACAGCCAATTTCTCTTCTGCTATGCTATGCATTCCATACAAGTAAGCCATGCATTTCATACAAGAGACATTACAGGTCATGCTAGCTACTGTACAACACTCATGACAAAACAACATAGTAAACAAACAGATATTGTCATATAATAAAGAATCAATAACATGAATATGCATGATTTGTTTTTCCATCAACATGGCAGCCAATATGAATAGTGAAAAATAACCATAGTCTTACCTAAAGCAGCAAAGTCCAACACTTGTACCTGCATCATGTCATCATCGACAATGCCCATCGACAATGCCAGAGTCAACTTAAGATGTTCTTCAGAAGTCAGGATAAAATTCAGTGGGGAATGCCAGCCTAACTTGTTCAAGGAATAAGTCTGATGAATAAATGAATATCTTTCACTTAAGTCATCTCAGTGCATGCTTCTTTTTTTTTCGATTAACACTTTTTATTGATTCCAAATAATGAAACAGAAAAACAAAACATATATGTACAGAATCAACTTTTAAGCCCCACTATTCCCTTTCCCCCTCCCAATCCTCAACCCCACCCTGACTCCCAACAAACATCCCTGTGGCCAAAGCTGAAGTACACACACAAAGAAAACAAAAAAAAAACCTATATATATATATATATATATATATAAATAATAATCACACAAATGAAAAATTATGAATCCCTCTCCACTGCCCCTCCCCAAGAGCCTTCCAAAAAGGTAAAATAAATGCCCAACTTCCTATTAAATACCCCCAGGTTGCCTAGCCTTCTATCTGACATTTCTTCAAATGCCGCCACCCTGCCCATCTCCGTGCACCACTCCCGAAATGAGGGCAATCCAGCCGACCTCCATCCCCTAAGAATAATCTGTCTGCCGATTATAACACTGGCTAGAACCCAATTTCTTATGTATTTATCCCCTTTATTAATGACTGCCCCATCACCTAAAATACAGAGTCTGGGACAAAATGCAGTTTGAGTGCCCAATACATCACATATAAAACTCTGAACCCTCAACCAAATTTCTTGGATCTAAACAAACCACCAAAAAACATGGGCTGTGTCCCCATCTTCTGAATGGCATCACCAGCAGGTGGGTGTGTCTTTAAGACCAAGCCTATACAATCTAGAGGGGGTCCAATAGAATCAATGTAAAATCTTAAACACACCCTTGCATCTCGATGCAGACTTGATGTTTTTTAGAATCCTAGCCCACACTCTGTCCTCCAATACCAAGTTTAAATCCTTCTCCCATAATCTCTTGAGAGGAATTGAAGCTCCGTCCCCCAGATTCTGAATTAGCAGGGAGTAATACACTGATGCCTCATGACCTTTTCCAAAAGCAGTAATCACCACTTCCAGAGTATCTACCGCTTTAGTGGGGTGTATGCTACTCCCAAAAATAGCACAGGGCAGGTGGTGCAGTTGTAAATATCTGGGACCTGGGAATCTCAAAATGTTGAACCATATTTTGAAAGGATCTCAACACTCCACTCCACTCTCATATAGGTCACCGAGCGTATTAATCTCCCTCACAATCCACTCTGTCCAGCAGAAAGGGGATTTATCAATACATAATTTTGGGTTCAGCCATATGCTCGAAGCAACATTTAAATAAATGTCTGAATTAAACATTCTGGACACTTTTGTCCATACTGCATGCAAATGCGAGATAACGGGGTGTAACTTAACTTCTCAGATTAGGTTGATAGAAAGGCTTTGCAATGGCGAGAGAGAGGCAAGAACTTCCTTTTCAATACAAAACCTGTGAGGGGCTCTCTCTGGTGGAAGTGACCAGTGAGCCAAATGTCTGAGACAGAATGCATAATAATAGAACAAATTCTTGGGTAGGCCTAGCCCACCTTTGTCAATCGGCCTATGTAACTTACTGAAGTGTAATATGGGAAGTTCACCATTCCAAATGAAGGACTTCGCTATGCTATCAAATTGCTTGAAATAAGAGAGGGGGATATCTATAAGGATAGACTGTAGCAGGTAGTTGAATTTTGGAATACAATTCATTTTAATAACATTAACCTTCCCAGTCAAAGATAAATGTAATGAAGCCCTTTTTATTAAAGGGTCGAAATTAACTCTAACCAAGTCACACAAATTTGCTGGGAATAAAATACCCAAATACTTAATGCTCTGTTTGGGCCACTGGAAGGTGCCCGGCTGAAAAGCCGTTAATGGGCAGTACGCTGTCAGAGCCAAAGCTTCGGATTTAGACCAATTCACTCTGTATCCTGAGAACTTAGAAAAGGAATTAATAATTAATTCCTTGCTTAGTAGAGCAAGATGGTGCCGAGTATGGCTGCTGCATTGCGAGCTCTGACCCAATGTTGCAGTTTTTTGTTTGTTTTGTCTACAATTCTTATGTTTTTTTGTCTTGGATGTTGTCTGCCTTATTGTCTACGATAGACAAACACTTTTGGACATTGGTTCTGCAATAGCACACCGAAAACCGGACTTTAAATACCTCAGTGCTGACCCGCTATTTACAAACACGTTAGCGGAGCCCTTTGTCTGGGCAGCCTGGCCGCGGAAACGCAGCCGGAAAAGGGGAAGGAGAACCGGCGTTCTCATCAGACTAAGACATCGCACAAATCGACCCCCGCTACCCAGTATTCTACTGGCAAGTGTTCAGTCTTTGGACAACAAGCTCTGCAAGCTGAGAGAGTGGATCTCTTTCCAACGAGAGATGAGGGACTGTTGCATTATCTGCCTTACAGAAACTTGGATGTCTGCGGAGATTCCAGACTCAGCCATGGAACCCAAGGGGTTCTCCGTGCACCAAGCGGTTAGAGCGAAAGACCTCTCAGGTAAAAAAAGAGGTGGTGGTGTTTGTTTTATGATCAACAAATCCTGGTGTGATCAGAGGAACATACATTCTATCAAGTCTTTCTGCTCTCCTGACCTGGAATTTCTCGCTTCTGTGTCGACCATTCTGGCTACCGAGGGAATTCACAGCGGTCATTATCACAGCTGTGTACATCCCGCCACAAGCCGACACAGACCAGGCACTCAAGGAACTGTATGGGAGTACAAGCAAGCAGGAAACCGCACACCCTGAGGCCACGTTCATTGTGACCGGGGACTTTAACAAAGCCAACTTCAAGTCAATAGCACTGAAATACTACCAACACATCAGTTTCAACATGTGAGGGGACTGGGTTTCGAACCATTGCTACTCTCCCTTCCGGAATGCTACAAATCCCTCCCCCGCCCACCATTTGGCAAATTGGACCACTCTTCCATTCTGCTTCTGCCTGCTTACAGGCAGAAACTCAAACAAGAAGCACCCACCCTCAGAACGATCCAGTGCTGGTCGGACCAATCAGATTCTATGCTACAAGACTGTTTGGATCACGTGGACTGGGAGATGTTCCGGTCTGCCTCTGATGACGACATCAAGGTCTACGCTGATAGCATAACGTGTTTCATCAGGAAGTGTATAGAGGATGTTGTAGCGATCAAAAAAAATACGGATCTACCCTAACCAGAAACCATGGATTAATAGCGATGTTCGTGCGGCACTTAATGCGCGGACCTCCACTTTTAATTCTGGGAAGGCGGAGGAGCATAAACAAGCCAGTTATGCCCTCCGCAAAACTGTCAGGGCAGCCAAACCCCAGTACAGGGACAAGATTGAAGGACAGTTCAACACCACTGACTCTAGAAGCATGTGGCAGGGAATTAATATCATCACGGACTTCAAAGGGAATAAAAACTCCGCCGTGAACACTGCTGCTTCTCTCCTGGATGAGCTTAATACTTTTTATGCTCGTTTCGAGTGAAATAACACCGCCCTCGCGGAGAGAGCTCTCGCGGCCAAAGCTACAGAGATTAGTTCACTCTCCGTCTCTGTAGCGGATGTAACCCGATCCTTCCGACGGGTGAATATCCGTAAAGCCGCGGGTCCAGACGGCATTCTGGGCCGTGTCATCAGAGCATGCGCGAACAAGCTGACTGGTGTTTTTACAGACATTTTCAACCTTTCCCTCTCTTTGTCTGTAGTCCCCACTTAAAACGTCCACCATTGTGCCTGTACCAAAGCAATCCAAAATCACTTGCTTAAATGACTACCATACTGTTGCTCTGACCCCCATCATCAGCAAATGCTTTGAGAGATTAATCAGAGATTACATCTGCTCTGTGCTGCCTGCCTCACTGGACTCACTGCAGTTTGCATACCGCAACAACCACTCCACTGATGATGCCATTGCATCTACAATACACACTGCCCTCTCTCACCTGGAAAAAAAGAACACTTATGTGAGAATGCTGTTTGTAGACTACAGCTCAGCATTCAACACCATAGTGCCCTCCAAGCTTGATGAGAAACTCCGGGCTCTGGGCTTAAACAGATCGCTGTGCAGCTGGATCCTGGACTTCTTGTTAAGCAGACGCCAGGTGGTTAGAATGGGTAGCAACATCTCCTCATCACTGACCCTCAACACTGGAGCCCCGCAGGGCTGTGTTCTCAGCCCACTACTGTATTCCCTGTACACACATGACTGTGTGGCAACACATAGCTCCAATGCCATCATTAAGTTTGCTGATGACACAACGGTGGTAGGTCTGATCACTGACAATGATGAAACAGCCTACAGAGAGGAAGTGCACACTCTGACACACTGGTGTCAGGAGCACAACCTCTCCCTCAGCGTCAGCAAAACCAAGGAGCTTCTGGTGGACTTCAGGAGAAAAGACAGTGATCACAGCCCCATCACCATCAATGGAGCACCAGTGGACAGAGTCAGCAGCTTCAAGTTCCTCTGTGTCCACATTACTGAGGAACTCACATGGTCCATTCACACTGAGGCCATTGTGAAGAAGGCTCACCAGTGCCTCTTCTTCCTGAGACAGCTGAGGAAGTTTGGAGTGAACCACCACATCCTCACACGGTTCTACACCAGCACTATAGAGAGCATCCTGACTGGCTGCATCACTGCCTGGTACAGCAACAGCACTGCCCTCAACTGCAAAACCCTGCAAAGGGTGGTGCAAACTGCCAGACATATCATCGGAGTTGAGCTTCCCTCCTTCCAAGACATATATACCAGGCGGTGTGTGAAAAAAGCTCGGAAGATCATCAAAGACTCCAGCCACCTGAGCCATGTGCTGCTCTCACTGCTACCATCAGGCAGGCGGTATCGCAGCATCAGGACCCACACCAGCTGACTCCATGACAGCTTCTTTCCCCAAGCAATCAGACTTTTGAACTCTTGATCTCTCACGACCAATATACATCAGCACTGCACTTTATTAATCTTACACTGGACTGTCATAAATTATATTCTCTCTTAACAACACACTGGCAACTGACTATCAGCCTACAGCCTGAATGTCAATACAGCACATACAACCTACTGTATATTTTATATATACTATTTTTATCGTATACTGTGTATTCTATTGTATGTGTATTCTATATTGTGTGTATTGTATACTGTACATTGTATATTATTATTTGTATATTGTGTTGTGTGTAATTATGTGTATATTAGATGTGTAAATTGTGTGGTGTAAATCTGATGTTTATTGTAAATTGGTATATGTCTCATCACTGTCATGACTGCTGTGTTGATCGGAACTGCACCCAAGACTTTCACCCACTGTTGCACTTGTGTATATGGTTGAGTGACAATAAAGGGATTTGATTTGTTAATTCTGTGGAGGCAAGGCATAGATCTAGTAGGGCTGGAGACAAATAATAAAACATCACCTGCATAAAGCAAAAACTTATGCGCCACACCTCCTGGCGCCACACCTCCTGCCACCACCCCTGGAAAATCATCCTCCTTTCTTATCGTGGCTGCTAATGTTTCCAGGGCATGACAAACCAACAAGGGGGAAAGAGGGCAACCCTGCCGGGTGCCACAATCCAGAGTAAAATAATCTGAAATTAATTCATTTGAACCGCCGCTACTGGGTGTCTATAAAGTAACTTAATCCACCCAATAAAAATATTCCCAAACCCGTACATTTCCAAAATATTAAAAAGATAATCCCATTCCATATCAAATGCTTTTTCGGCATCAAACAAGATGGCAGCGACCGGAGTCTGATCGTTCGCCACTGCCCACATAACATTAATGAAATGCCTAATGTTATCAGAAGAGTTACGGCCCAGAATAAACCCATCTGATCTATATGGATAAGAGATGTCGTAACTTTACTCAATCGGTTAGCCAAAATTTTTGACAATATTTTAAGGTCTAGCTGGATCAGGGAAATTGGACGGTAACTCTTACACTCACTTTGATCTTTGTCCTTTTTAAGAATCGGACTGATCTGGGCTTGTGTCTTGGTTGGCGGAAGCTTTCCATTCTTTAATGATTCCGTATAAACTTCTAGCAAAAGTGGAGCCAGTTCTGTAGAATAAAATTGTAACAATTATGGAAAGGAGGAAGCTGGGGCCGGCTTGACAAAACACGTAGACATTTATTGTTGCGCTTTTCAGTTGCATACAATAAGGTCACTTTTCAGCAGTACACAAAAGGTTTGCTTTTCAGTATTCCACACTGACACGCAGATACACACAAACAGCTTCACGCATCTCTTCTCCCATCTGCCGCTGTCTCTTCTCCTTAAGTACTCCTGCCACCCCTCGCTGGAACGTGAGACCGGTGTGGCACGCAGGTGAAAGTCATTCGCCACTTATCTTCCCGGCCTCGCTCTGCCCAGACGCCGCTCAGCTCTGCCCTGCTCACCACAAAGATCTAAAAAATTCAGCGGCAAAGCCATCTGGCCCCGGAGCCTTGCCTGTAGGCAAGGCCTTAATTACCTCACCAAGCTCCTCCAAGTGTATCTCAGAATCAAGAGAATGTTTTTGCTCAGCCGACAGTTTAGGAAATTCTAATGGTTCCACAATGTTTCTAATATTCTCTTCAGTAGATGAAGATGTGGAAATATAAAGATCAAGATAGAATTCTTTAAAAGCATTATTAATATCAGTGGCCATGGTAAATATATTACCACCAGCAGATTTCACTGCTGAACTCTCTGTTTTATATATCTAGCCTGAAGCCTCGCTGCTTTGTCCCAGACTCAAAGTATGACTGTCTTGCCCTGAATAGCTAAAACTCCACCTTCCACGACAAAATAGTATTATATCTGTATTTCAATCAGGTCAATTCTCTGAGGCCATTAGACGACATTCTTTGTTTCAGCTCTGCCTCTGCACTTTTAATATTCCCTTCCAATTCCATGAGTTCTTGTGCTTTGGATTTTTTGGTGAATGTGGCATACTGTATGATCCGGCCCCTAAGAACCGCCTTAAGTGCCTCCCAAGACATGCCCACAGAGGATAGACATTTATTTCAGCCTTTAACATTTGTTGGAATTCAGGATTTTGCAAAAGGGATACATTAAATCGGCAACTATATGATTTCCTTTTCTTCATATGTGGCAACTCCTCTAAACACGCCAGGGCCTGATCCGAGACTAAAATGTTTCCAATTGAGCAATCAATGACAGGTGAAATGAGGGACTTCTACTTGTTCATGTAAAATAAAATCTATTCTAGATTAAATCTTATGGACTGATGAAAAAAATTTATAGTCCCTCCCAGATGGGTTCAGAATTCTTCAAATATCTGTAAGACCAAGATTTTTACACATCCTGTGAAGCATCAATGCTGCTCTAGGGGGCCTGCACACTTTTGCTTCACTATGATCAAGGACTGAGTCCATCAAAAGATTAAAGTCTCCTCCCAATATTATATCATGAGGGGTGCCAGTGGCTTGCAACATCCCTTCAGGATCTGTAAAAAAAAGCCCTGATCATCAAAGTTAGGTGCATAAATATTAGCCAAAATATGACTTTGCCTCTGAATTTCAGCTAAAACAATAATGACTTCCTAATTTATCTGTAATCTGTTTGAGTCATTTGAATTGTAGATATTTACTTATCAGCATAATGACTCCCCTGCTCTTACTTTAAAGAAAGCATGCCCAACCCATATCCTCCCAAATATTTCAGCTTCCTGCGACGAAAGATGCGTTTCTTGATGAAACACTTTATCATATTTTTTACACTTAAGAAGAGAAATAACCTTCCTTCTTTTTATGGGTTGCCCCAACCCATTCACATTCCACGTGGAGAGAGACAATCCTCTCTTATTAACATTTTACATTTTGACATAATTGAAAAAATAGATTGTGCGTCAAAAACAAGATTATAAAGTCCACATTAGTGCGACAATCAAAACCCGAACATCCCCCAGAACCAAACAAACAGAAAAAAGAAAAACGTGCGCATTAACCCCGTGCATGACAGTGCCAACTGGCATCCATCCCTCCAAACTCAAACAGTCCATGCACGCCTACAAGAACCCCCGTGACAACTTTGCCATCGGATTGCTCAAGTCTGGTGTTTCTATACCAATTTTGTGAGACAGAATTACACAGCAAAAGATAATCTATTAAACAAACTCCAGCCAATAGACGGAATAAGCACAAAGAGCATGTAGCTTCATCTATAAAATTGTCCTGAAGGTGTGACACTCTACAAAATAAACTCCAGCCGCTAGGCAGAACCAGCACAAAAAGAGCACGCAGAATCCTCAAACAGTCAAGCAAATGTTTAGTGAGCCGGTCCACTCGGCTGCAACGTGAGTACAACAAGATGATTTACTCACTCCATTGACTTTGCAAAAAATACTCCACAAAACAAACTCCAGCCAATAGGAAGAACAAGCACAAAGAGCGTGTAGGTTCATCCATATAACTGTCCTGAAGGTGTGTTATTCTACAATATATACTCCATCCACTAGGCGGAAACAGCACAAAAAAAGCACGCAGAATCCTCAAACAGTCAAGCGAATGTTTAGTGTGTCGGTCCACTCGGCTGCAACGTGAGTACAACAAGATGACTTACTCCATTGACTGTATGAAGGACATCGCTTGCTGTGGGCATGTGAATGTTTTACGGCCATCCTTAGCATCTATTCTCAATTCGATCTTCCGTTGGTGTAAAAGTTTCTTGCATTCCTTGAATCGATCACGTTGCCGAATTCACAAATTCTGGGAACAAGAAATGCTGTGGTTCTTCCAAGAAAGCCTTCCTTTACTCCTCGCCTCACGTAACACAAGATCTTTATCGGATGATCTCAGAAATTTGCCCAGAATTGATTAGGGCCTGTCTCCCTCCACGGATCGCCGAGCAGGAACCCTGTGAGCTCACTCGATTTCCAGCTTATGGCCTGCTATGCTGAGCAGATTCGGAAAGAGCCCATCTAGGAATTTCACTGTATCCTGTCCCTCTGCTCCCTCAGGGATTCCAACGATACGGACGTTATTCCACCAGCTATGGTTCTTCCTGTCCTCCAACTTCTCCCAGACACGCTCCAAATCCACCTTGGTCGCTAGTGGATTAGCAGATAATTTCCTCTCCGATGACTCCAAGTAATCGATCTGTTTCTCGACATCCCCCACTCTTGTAACCACAACAGTGAACTTCGCCTCCATGCCAGTGATCGATCGACGTATCACAGCAAGATCCTCCAAGTCAGCAACGACCTTCGTCAGCATTGCCGACATTTTCAGCATCTCTTGCCGCATTTCCCGCACCTCTCTGACTAAATCGACTCCCAGGCTTGTAGTCTGCTCGGGGCGTCAGCTTAAAGTAACTCAGATATTATGGTCTAAAATATAAAATATTGCATTACTCGTTACTCGAAAAAGTAATCTGATTTTGTAACACACATTACTTTTGTCACGTTACCTCCAACGCTGTTCATAATTGTTTTACTTTTTTTTTTTATTTAGTTAAAAAGCTAAATATACAGTATATTGCAGGTGTAAATTTAAACAAAGATGTGCACTAGATTTTATTTGTTTGAATAGCACCCCCAATGATCACAAGAAACCTACTACTGTTTAACGGCAGGTTCATTTGTGACAACTTATCCCATTTAGTGCAACCATTCAAAAAATGTATCTAGTTTGCAGTGTTTTGGACTTTTGACTCAAAACCTTATACAGCTTCCCTCATAAAAAAAAAAAAAAAAAATCAACTATCGTCAGTTTTACTCAATCCTCCCATGGACATATTACTCAAAAAACTAATGTAACCAAGGAAACTTGAATCAACATAAGAAGTGTCTTGTCAGCTTTGCATAATCCATTTTGTGTTGGGACAACATGAATATTTTTTTGTTTGGTTTACTGAAACTGGGAAAAGGATTTCTAGTTCCCAGCATGCTTTACATGGGACTCAACAGGGAGAGTAAATGTTAAAATTAAGTGTTATTTGATGTCCTAAAGGGGGAGACATGTTAGTGTTTATCCCTTGTGTTGTGTTTTCCTTATTACTTCCTGAAACATACATGTTTACATAGACAATGGCATATCGTAACTTACAGCAGACTATCCCGAATCAAACGAGCCCAAACACAACATAATATGATAAGTAGATCTTGAAATATTACTCAAAGAGTGTACATGGAAAGACGATGCACAAAAGGGAGCTCAACACACATTGTGACCGGAACACAACATAAGGGTTAATGTTTTGTGATGTTGAGAGTACAAGACTTTTTGTTATGTTGTAGTTTTGGGGGTTACATCATGGTGAAGAATGTAGCTTGAGTTAGGTTGAGGACCAATACATCTTGAGTTTTCTGCATTATGTTGCTTTATCCATTAAGCAATTGCTGTGACCAATAGTGCTGTGACTAGCATAGTGACCAAGTTGCACTCAATAGTGCTTCCCACCAGAATGTGTTTAGCATGCTAATATCTCCTGTCACTGGCTAGCATTTCACTAAAAGAGTTTCATTTGAGTTATTTTGACATGATACATTTTGTCGGGTTTACTTTATTCAATTAGGTTTCCTCTACTGAAAGTATTTAAATTGAATTACTTGATAATTTTAATTTAAGAAAACTCATTTCAAACATGTGGAACCTCTGTCCATGATTGAATCAAGGTCAGCCTAAGAGTTATTTTTTGAGTGCTTGTGACAACATCCCCATGTGACAACTGGCACAGGTTCCACTGTATTTATAGACTAAACAGATAAGAGCTCATATATTTGACATATCTCAAATCTGTCAAATATTATATATATATATATATATATATATATATATATATATTATTACTAAAACCAATTTTTACTAATAGATACTTTCAGTAGCATCTAGCATTGTGACAGCCAATTTTGCCCGGGCAAACAACATTTATTTCCTTCAGAAAATGAAATATTTTGGGGTGCATTTTGAAGTTTCACAAAGAAAGAAGATATTTCCCTCAAACATTATTTAACACTTTTCCTGCAGAGAGAGAGAGGGAGAGGTATAAGAGGAGTCACAGTAGCTCTCCAGGTCGCAGCAAGAAACGGCTCAGCTGGAGCAAAGACAGAAGCAGTCGCACTCAAGGGAAGCGCAGTCGAGACCGTAAGAGCAGAGAGCGCAGGAGTAGCTCCAGAGATCATAAGAAACACAGGTGACTAGACACCACACAAGACCAGCCTTAAAGTCTGCCTGTAAAACATGTCTACTAAGCTGACAATTTATTAACACAGCCTACATTCAGTAGCAGATGAAGTATTTTGGCATCTTCATTTCTCAGCTACTCTCCACGCAGAACAAGGAAGAAAAAGATGTGCAAATATTGGGATGTGCCCCCTCCAGGCTTTGAGCACATCACTCCAATGCAGTACAAAGCCATGCAAGGTGCTGAAATGTTTTCTAAAATGTTCTATACTTAATTTTGTGACATCCTGTTATAGTGTAAAACCTATCCTGTCACCATGTGACCTCTTGAGTCAGCGAGGGAGTCTGTCGACTCAACAGAACTAATTAATAAAAATAAAAAAAAGCATCCTCTCCATTTTGGCAGTCCACTCATAAATAACTCATGGGCATTATGATTAATTATGGTCATTGTCTAAATTTTTTTCTGTTTGCAATGAAGCTGCTGGTCAGATCCCCAGCATAGCTCTGCTGGCTACATCCACTAATACTGGTTTGGCAGTCGCACCGACACAAGTGCCCATCGCTGGCAGTCAGATGACCAGGCAAGCACGACGCCTGTATGTTGGCAACATCCCATTTGGTGTCACTGAGGTAAGTGTCCCAGAGTAGTGTCCCTCATAACATTTGTATAATTCCCTTGTTAAAAAGATCAGCATTGCTGGTGTCCCTGCCAGGCTTCTTAACTAGGTTAACCAGCAATCCTCCGTTGGTCAACCAATTAGCTTTTCTTTTTTTTTTTTTTGCTGATGAATAAGTTCCACCAGCTTGACCAGCACAAGACCAGAACTAACCGGCTTAAACTTTGGAAATTGGAAATACGCAAAATACGCTTGTTTTTGTCTCATAGGAGTCCATGGCTGAGTTTTTCAATACCCAGATGAGACTTGCAGGACTGTCTCAAGCTCCCAGCAGTCCTGTGCTCGCAGTGCAGATCAACCAGGACAAGAACTTTGCTTTCTTAGAGGTACGTTTTTCGGCCTGTTCACACCAAGAACAAAACAAAAAAGCGAAACAAATCACTGATGAATGGTCTGTTCACAATCGAGTTTCACAAAATGAAAAAGCACTCCAGGCTTTCACACGATTCAATGCATCTGACAGAAAAAGAATGCACTCATTTTAAAGCAAAACAGCTTGTAACACACCTGACAATAAAGGTTAAACTTGCTTTAATGCAGGAGTTAAAAACAAAATGCTTTTTATATCAATACGTTCTAAGAAGAAACTGTTTTATTATTTTTTTTTTTTTGTGTTACGGTTCCGGTGTTTTGCAGCCTCCTTTCCAAACAGTAATTGGTTAGAACAAAATTAAAAACTGTTAAAAACATTATTTTTGAAATGACAGGACTGTGTTTAAGGTGGGTGATATACAGTTGAAGTCAGAAGTTTACATACACTTAGATTGAAGTCATTAAAACTCATTTTATTAACCACTCCACAGATTTCATATTAGCAAACTATAGTTTTGGCAAGTCATTGAGGACATCTACTTTGTGCATGACAGGAGTCATTTTTCCAACAATTGTTTACAGACAGATTGTTTCACTTTTAATTGACTATCACAATTCCAGTGGGTCAGAAGTTTACATACACTAAGTTAACTGTGCCTTTAAGCAGCTTGGAAAATTCCAGAAAATGGTGTCAAGCCTTTAGGCAATTAGCTTCTGATAGGCTAATTGGCTAATTGGAATCAATTGGAGGTGTACCTGTGAATGTATTTTGAAGCCCACCTTTAAACTCAGTGCCTCTTTGCTTGACATCATGGGAAAATCAAAAGAAATCAGCCAAGACACAAAAAATAATTGCGGACCTCTACAAGTCTAGTTCATCCTTGTTAGCAATTTCCAAACATCTGAACAATACAAACAATAGTATAAGTATAAACACCATGGGACCACGCAGCCATCATACCGCTCAAGAAGGAGACGCATTCTATCTCTTAGAGATGAACGTAGTTTGGTGGGAAAAGTGCAAATCAATCCCAGAACAACAGCAAAAGACCTTGTGAAGATGCTGGAGTAAACAGGTAGACAAGTATCTATATCCACAGTAAAACGAGTCCTACACTATCGGTCAAAAGTTTTGAAACACTTGACTGAAATGTTTCTCATGATCTTAAAAATCTTTTGATCTGAAGTTGTATGCTTAAATGTTTTAAATTAATTTTGGAGACAAAAATATAATTGTGCCACCATATTAATTTATTTCATAAAATGTAATAAAAAAAAAATAAAAAAAAATTAAAAAAAACGTTTTTGAAATTGATGACTTGGACCAAATAATAAAGAAAAGCAGCCAATTAGTGCCCAACATAGATGGGAATTCCTTCAATACTGTTTAAAAAGCATCAGGGTGATACCTCAAGAAGTTGGTTGAGAAAATGTCAAGAGTACATGTAAAGGGTGGCTACTTTGAAGATGCTAAAATTTAACACATTTTTGATTTATTTTGGATTTTGTTTAGTCACAACATAATTCCCATAGTTCCATTTATGTTATTCCATAGTTTTGATGATTTTACTATTATTCTAAAATGTGAAAAAAAATTATAATAAAGAATGAGTAAGTGTTTCAAAACTTTTGACCGGTTGTGTATATCTACATAACCTGAAAGACTGCTCAGCAAGGAAGAAGCCACTGCTCCAAAACTGCCATAAAAAAGCCAGACTACTGTTTGTAATTGCACATGGGGACAAAGATCTTACTATTTGGAAAATGTCCTCTGGTCTGATGAAACAAAAATTGAACTGTTTGGCCATAATGACCATCATTATGTTTGGAGGAAAAAGGGTGAGGATTGACAGCCGAAGAACACCATCCCAATTGTGAAGCATGGGGGTGGCAGCATCATGTTGTGGGGGTGCTTTGATGCAGGAGGGACTGGTGCACTTCACAAAATAGATGGCATCATGAGGAAGGAAAATTATGTGGATATATTGAAGCAACATCTCAAGACATCAGCCAGGAAGTTAAAGTTCGGTCGCAAATGGGTCTTCCAAATGGACAATGGCACCAAGCATACCTCCAAAGTTGTGACAAAATGGCTTAAGGACAACAAAGTCAAGGTATTAGAGTGGCCATCACAAAGCCCTGACCTCAATTTGATAGAAATTTTGTGGGCAGAACTGAAAAAGCATGTGTGAGCAAGGAGGCCTACAAACCTGACTCAGTTACACCAGTTCTGTCTGGAGGAATGGGCCAAAATTCCAGAAACTAATTATGAGAAGCTTGTGGAAGGCTACCCAAAATATTTGACCCGAGTTAAACAAGTTAAAGGCAATGCTACCAAATACTAACAAAGTGTATGTAAACTTCTGACTCACTGGGAATGTGATGAAAGGAATAAGAATCATTCTCTCTACTATTATTCTGACATTTCACATTATTAAAATAAAATAGTGATCCTAACTGACATGGAAAGACAGGTAATGTTTTCTACAATTAAATGTCAGGAATTGTGAAAAAGTTTAAAGTGGCTAAGGTGTATTCTGACTTCAACTGTACCAGTTGCAGTGTTGCCAGATCTTGCAAGAAAAACAAGTGACCAGATAAGAATAGAAATGATCTGCATAGTATACAAAAGCCTATATAAAATAATGTCTTTTCAATAAATGTATCCTCAATTAGGGTTGGGTAAAAAAAAAAAACTAAGTTCCGATGCATCGCAATCTTTATTTGAATTATCTCGATATCAATTCTTAAATCCCAAGATCAATCTTTTACTCTATGTACAACCCCCTACTACAATGCGAGGAAATCACTTGCATTTGCAACCAAATTTCGCACTATGCAACTAAAATGTATATATTTGGCAACTGGCTGGTAAATGTTTCGATTTCACTCAGCAGTGATTGTGAAGTATTCAGCAGCGAGATCCTTTCAGTGCGTTGAGTGTAAAAGTTGTTCCGTGTAATGTGTGTCCAAAGACGAGATCCATGTGACACATTTGTGATTGAAGAATGTCTCTTTTAATACCCTTTCTGTGCTTCACAGTAAGTTGTTGATAAAAAAATAAACATTTAATTCTAATTACGCATAGCACGGATAAGATAAAGCTGTTCGAGTCTGTCTCGGTAATATGCGCTCATTTAAAGGCGCTGTTTACAGAAATGCCATGTTTCTTAAAGAAACAGTACCAGTTTCTAGCACGTATTCAACAAATCAATGTAAATACTTGTAAAGAGTAAAAATTATGCAATTAAATAATAAACATGTAACAAAATAATATATGCAATATAATATCAAATGTATTTATGGAATACGTGGATTTGTTCATTTTTAGAAATCTAAAATGTGTCCAAAATGATGGAAAACTAATAAAATGTAATTAGTAAAATTAATATTTTCTTAATATACCTAGTTAGAAGGTCCCCTGTATTATTAACAGCATTGGCTGGGAGATAATTTTTTTCATATAGAAGCAAAAGTGACATTATAACTGAAAACTATGCATATGAATGGCATTCCCAAAAATAATTAAAATACTTCAAATATAGGACTTATAAATACTGCATGCACACACGTGGTGGTGTAATGTTAAAAATGTACTATGATAAACCTTTGGTTTTGGTTTAATGAAAAAGAAATCGGAACGAAATAAATAAAAAATAGTGTTTTCACTCTGGAAAAATTTAAAGGGTCTTTGTTTCCATTTTTGGTCACTTTCTATGGAAAATGTTGTTTGTTTTCTGTTTTTGTTCCTTGAACCATTTCTAGTCCCTGCTTTAATGCAAAATAACATGCTATCTCATAAAACATGCAAAATACAACACGCACTGAAAATGACTTGCTATAAAGATCCATTGCAATCAAAAGTGGAGTTTTTTGGTTTTTTGTCCATGTCTGTGAAGTCATCTTTATGCTAATATACTCCTAAATGTTGACAAAATTAACTTGTATATGCAATTAAAATCGACAGTCTTTCCCAGACCAAAAATATTAGTGACTCATCTTGCACTCATGGATGTGTACACTTTTTTCGAATTTTTGAATAAGTAACTAAGGCTTTATGAAATCCTCTGAAATGAGGCCAAAAGCAGCCACTGAGAGACATTTTGGTGGTGCATAGGAAAACAACATTTCCATTATGAGACTGGGCTGCTCTGAGCTATTCCTGACTCTAATAAGAATGTCTGTCTGCTCCAGTTTCGATCAGTGGATGAGACCACTCAGGCCATGGCATTTGACGGCATTATCTTTCAAGGGCAGTCACTGAAGATCAGACGCCCTCATGACTACCGCCCTCTTCCAGGCATCTCTGAGCAACCTACTTTTCACGTTCCAGGTGAACACATTTGTCATATTCTTTATTTTTGTTTCTGAGTTTTTGGATTACAAATTTACCAGTTTATTAAATATTGTTACATTTTCCACAGTGCTTTGTAGGGCTGGGTAAAAATATTGTTTTCCGATGAATCGTGATCTTTACTTGAACTATCTTGGAATCCATTCTTAAATCCCAAGAGTTATTTTACTCTATTTACTCAAGACAATCACTCGAATATGAAACCAAATTTTGCACTATGCGACTAAAAATGTCTGATTAGTCACTGGCTGATAAATTTTCAGATTTTACTTAACAGTGATTGAGTAGTATAGTGGCGAAGAAGTTCAGCAGCAAGATCCTTTCACTGTGTTCACTATAACGCCGGGTTCACACATCCTCCGTGAGCGGTGCGTGAGCGAGGCCACGTCTCTTCTGTGAGAAACAACAGCGCCACTGCACAGAAAATAAAGTTATCTATGGGGTCTTATGCCGATTTTTTTTTTTCTTTAAAATGGTCATAATAAGCTGAGGTTATTGCTGCTTCAAGGACAACGGTGGGCAGTCGCGTGCATTTCATCTTTATCAGCACACTTGGTTGTGATTGGCTAATGTTGTGTCTATACTGTACACCTATATACACAGAATGGCAAAAGGTCTGGCAGTTTATTAATTCTTTCCTTTATTCATTTATTTTATTGAGTTTACTTGCATGCAGACATACAGTATAAATTGTAGTGTATTATAGGTTCGGTTTGAATAATTTTGATTTGGTTTTTTGTCTTTTCAATAATCTCCTGATTATTTTAGTGTTGTAATGCACCCAGAGTGGCTGAGCTCAGCGTGAGCTACGCGGCAAAAATAGGCTCAACTCCGAAACTACCTGCTCACTGCCGCATCTGGGACACGTCACCTCGCGATTCACACTTGCAGTGTAAACGATGTCATCTGTTAATATGGGTGGCGAAACAAAAACCCGCCGCTCACGCCCCGCTCACGGAGGATGTACGAGTCTGACGTAAAAGTATGCTAAAACAAGATTCACACAATCCTTTCATCATTGAATAATGTGTCTTTTAATATCCTATCTATTCTTTACAGTTGTTGATCAAAAACAACAAAAGCATTAATACTAATCACATGTAGCATGGATGCGGTAAAGAAGCCATGTCACTCCACTCTCATTAATATGCGCTCAACCAAAACACCGCTATTCTTAAAAGACAGTACCGTTGCAGTACCTTAAATTGCAGTGGTCCACTCTAGAGATGCAAAGAACCTGGACAAGGAGTTGAGCAGCATGCTCATATATGAAGGCTCTGATTTTACTTTTACACAGCACATATCCGCATGACTGGGTGGTCTTTGCAAAATGGTCCATAAAGTTTATCTGGTAATTAAAGGGATAGTTCACCTGAAAATGAACATTTTCTAATTATTTACTCACCCTCATGATATCCCAGGTGTATGACTTTCTTTCTTCACCAGAACACATTTCAACCACCAATGTTTTAGTGCTGTAGGGCCTTGGCCCACTTAAAATGGCAGCAGAGACCGCATGGCCCTTTGTTCTATGATCAAAAGGAGAGACACTGAACTCAGTTTCCCAGGATCCTTCACAAATTCACAACTGGATGCGAAGTCCCGCCCATGGACCCAGTCTCAAACGCCATTGGTCGAGCGGCCTACGACCGATGATGTCATCTTGTCAACAAAACCAGCGGACAGATGAAGTTCGGCCTCTGTGTGCTAAGCTCTGCCTGGCTGTTAAGGGACATCTGTACCGTGCATGTACTGAAGGAGTTTTCCCTCCGTTTGGACTGAGAACAAAGAGACCACGTTTTTCTAACCTCACCATTTGGCCACGGTAGAGTAAGATTAACTTAGCTTTGTTCAAGTCTTATAGTATACTTCTAACAACCGGTTCAGTTTCACTGTAAAGCAACAGTGAATTTATTTTGAAAAACGGAAAGGCGACCAGTTTCCCTTCTCCCTCTTTTTCATTCAACGTTGACTACCTTCTGCTTTCTTCTCCATCGCTGCATCCGAAGAATAAAGCAGAGACGCGTCTTTTCGCTGACGAGCGTAAGACAAGGGACCATCCAGACCGTTTCTCCTGACCGATCAATGCAACAGGAATTCCAACGGACAACCCTACTGAAATCACACAGGATTTCCCAAGTAAGGCTTGATATCTGGGCAGATTTAGTTTAGAAACTGTGATTTTTCTTGCGCAACTAAATCTTATATTTGATTCTAAATGCTGATGTTTTGAGTTTATTTGTATGTTAAACTCTGCTCGCTGTTTGCTGTTTTGAGTTGGGAGATTTGTTTTAGTTTCTTTTGGGGTTACGTTTGTTTTGTTGAGTGATCTGAACTAGTAATTCAGTCCCGCTGTTACGAGCGGTTACCCTTAACTAAACTGCATGCATTTTTCCTCTCTCTCTCGCTCTCATTCTCTCTCTCTCTCTCATTGATATTCATTGAGTGAGCGGCGCCTCGGTTTGTGTTCGACTCAGGCTGGTGAACCAAATTCTCCCGCCTGTTTCGTCAGTTCCTTTGTGTGTCTGCTCATTTCCACCCTCACGTGGTATCAGCTCCAATTTGGATTTAACCCTCCATTTTGAACCTGATCCTCCATTTTGATTCCTTTGTTACCACACCTGGACACACTTACGCGTCGTAGGCGAATATATACAATGAAATTCAAACATTAAACTACCCTGTTTAGAATGAACGGTCTGCCCTTGAAAAAGACTCTTTAATCCACAGTTTTCCTGAGCAGCTGGCAGGGCCATGATGATTCTAATTGCCTGTTGTATTTCTGGTCTTGAGATGGCAAGTAAAAATGGCCAAAATGAGCGATCCAGAGGAGAACAACAACCATTTAAGTGTTACTTGGGAATAAAAATGAATTTCAGGGCCAACTTGTGTAGTTGTTGGCTGTCATAACAACTCAGAATAATTAATGATATAAAAATAACTAAACTCAGACCATCGCTTAATGTCATCTACACACTAGGTGAGGCACTGTCTATAAAAAAATGGTTATCTCGACTCTGTGAAGTATCTGCATGTTTTTTGACAATTTTTACAAATGTAATACCTTAAACATTTCATTACCCACTAAGAATATATGCCGATGTGAATGAAAACACTGGAGACCGGAAATTGAAAACAGTCGAATCATGGAACACTTCTTCGTTCAGGAAAAAGGTGGATAGAAGCCAAAAAAGAAATAAAAATAATAGCACTGTACAGTACAAAGGGATAATCAAAGATAATCAAATCACAAAATAAGATGTGCCCCATGTGCATACAGTCTTCATACACTGACATGCAGTTTCTTTCCCCTAAAGACAAGAAAACATTGAGTGTTTGAACTTGAGCTCTTTATCACTCTGTAGCGAAGTTGTGTAAGTAAATTATATTTGTTTATTATATATTAGCCTAAAATGTACGAAGTATCAGTCCTCTTTGTCTTTTATTTTTCTGCTTTTTAGTTTGTTAGTTTATATAATTTTATTTTAGTCTATTTTAACAGAAGGGAAGACAAAAGAATATTCAAATAAAATGGCTAATAGCCTATTAACTGCTCGTCTTCGTTACATTTTAAAGTGGCCCCCTCTGAAATTCCACATGCCCCCCACGTATTTCATCCTGGCGCCGACTCTTGAGGAACGCTGTACAGTAGCTTGGTTGGTTTTGGTTTAGATCTGTATTTATCTGTTTCTTTACTCACAATGGTACGTTTGTGTGCTTATCTTGGATGTCTCAACCCAGTATAGAATGTGAGATTATCTCTGTATCATGGCAACGCGAATACGTCACATGAGAGACTGCTTGAACTCCACCCTCTTGTGAAGCTTACCGTAAGTGATGATTTAGAGTTAAAAAAGAACTTAAATATTTATCTTTTTCGCACCAAAAGTGATCTCGCTTTAGAAGGCATTAATTTAACCGCTGGAGTCGTATCAGTAACGTTTATGCTGAAAAAATCGTATCCCCATCCACTTGCACTTTAAGGACCAGCTGAGCTAAGATATTTTTCTAATTTTCTTCAAATGTGTTCTGGTGAAGAAAGAAAGTCATACACACCTGGGATATCATGAAGGTAAGTAAATAATGGAAGAATTTAAATTTTTGGGTGAACTATCCCTTTAAGCAGTCCTCCTAGGTACCTCGCTAACCTGGGTGATGTTATCATTTACAAGCCTAGTTGAATGGTGAAACTGTGATAAATTGCTGGGCTAGCTTGGAAGACAAGGAGCTCTGTCTTCGCTAAGTTTATTTAGAGGTGGGGGGGTTCATCCAGGCTGAGATACCAGACAGGCTGAAATCCATGCAGCCACTGTAGGATTATCAGGTTGGAATTAGAGGAGGAGCTGTGTGTCATCTGCAAAGCAGTGGTAGAAAACCCATGTTCTTGGAAGTGTATATAGGGAGAGTAGGAGAGGGCTAAGCACTGAACCTTGGGGTACCCCTGTGGTTAGTTGATGTGACTTGGACACTTCTCCTCGCCATGATACACAATTCTCGCAACAAAAAGGATCTAACTCTAAGGTGGGACTGTTAGGGTGTAGATTGGAGGATTTGGTGGTAAAGCATGTCCAGTAGAATGAGGATCTCAAAAATGCTCTCACAACCACAGGGCTTAAGTAAAGAATAGCAAGTCAGTCCTTGTTAAATGTCCACATTTGAAGCCTCACTGATTGTTATCTAGCAGGATCTTTGAGAGGAATTATATTTAAAAATAAATTAGCCTCTTTTGAAGAAACATAAATACTCTCATAAAAACATGTTTATTGCTTCTGAATGTCTTGTGAATTGTTAACCTCCTAATACCTTAAATGAAACTGAACATCAAAATCCTGATGTCTTTGTTTTGCAGGTGTTGTGTCTACGGTAGTACCGGACTCCCCTCATAAACTTTTTATTGGAGGTCTACCAAATTATCTCAGTGATGATCAGGTACACTTTCACCCTTGCAGTCAATTAATACATCGACTTTAGACACTGTATTACAACCCACTATTTCCATTAAAGAGCACATGCAACATGCATCAATACTTTGCCATTTGTCTCACATCTTTAGTCACAAATGCCCCCTTAACACAATTATACTGTTGTACTAAATACAAACAGGTTGCGAGTAGCACCTTTTCTTCGACAAACATTTTAATTGCAGTTTTGACCTAAACGTTACATTGTCAAGACATTTTGACCCTCATCATAAGTCACCTTTACTTTGTTCTACATATCTTTCACCATAAAGACATAATAGCAGTGATACCGAAAGCAAATGGACACATTAAGCACTTTATAGAAATTACTAGTCTGTAGGTTTAACAGAGACCTAAAGTTCTTTGTTTCTGTTGCAGCTATTAGGGGTTGGGGGTAATAGTGCACCTCATTAAAGGGATAGTTCACTCAAATATAAAAATTCATTCTCTCACGCCCAAACTCATATGACTTTCTTTCTTCCGTGGAACACTAAAGAAGCTGTCTTTTTTCCGTACAATGAAAGGTGACTAAGGCAGTCATTCTAATATCTCCTTTTGTGTTCCACGGAAGAAAGTTTTTTTTTACGACATGAGGGTAAGTAAATGATTTAATTTCCATTTTTGGGTGAATTTAATCTAATTGGAATGTAGCTAATTCACTTACAAACAATAGCAAAGCCATAATGAGTTGGAGGTGAATGTACCCTGGTATTCATATTTTCATCTATTTTCTTTTTTGCAGTCATTGTTACTGCGTTGAAACTCACAGCTCTTTCATTTTTGTTCCCCCACTTTGTCCCCCAGCTAGGGGCCTGTAAGATCGTTAAGTCTGCGCTCATAATTTGTTCAGTAGTACTGATCTACTGCTGCCATGCCAACATGTAACACAAGGCAAGTAAGACATTCCGTTCCTCACACGGATACACTCCCTAACAGCAGAGACCCTCCCCTCATGGCTCTGTCTCTTCCATCACTCTTTCGGGGTGCAAACATCACTGTTACTTGGGTAATAGCGTTGGAAAAGTGTGAATGTGAAATGTTTGGAAAAATGTTAGCAAATTGAGTGCTGTAAGACAAATATGAAAAAAGGGGAAAGTACTTATTAATAGGCCCACACAGAATTTTTGCTTGCAGAATTCCGCCAAAATGTAAACATTCACCAAAATCTACATATTGTATTTGGTTCCCTTTGAGTGTTTGTTAATTTAATATTTTACTTTACTGGATTATGCTTCTAGATAAGAGTGTAGTAGTATTCTCAGCTCAGTTAACACATTTAATATGCAATTAGTGCAGAAATGGCAAATAAAATTGAATATTTTGCAAATTCCGTGTGGGCCTAAGGCCATGTTCACACTACGCTTTCATTTGAAATCACATTTGCTACGTTTACGCCTCTCATCCACATTAGAACGGTGTTTTCCTCCACTGAAAATGAAGCGTTTCGAAAATGCTCTCCATTACTACATAATTTGGAAAACTAGGACATCAGGAAACTGAAAACGGATTGGTGTGGATGTGGCCTCAGCCTGATTTTAAACTATTTGATGTGTACTGTACAGGGAACATATTGACTGGTCTGAGTGTTTTGAAATGTGGATCTCAAGGGCTGTCTGACTTTTCAAGGAAAACATCATTTCCTTACTTTATTTTAAAAACATTTTCAAAAAATATTGTCTGACAAAATTGCCTACAATGCAGCAGCATGCATCTTTTTTTCTCTTACATTATAAAGTGCAACATTATGTTTATCTCAAAATGTGGTTGTTTAAGCAGTCTTTTTGAAAGTAGCATATTTAGGAACCAGATGGAGAGAGTAACATAAGATTAGAAAGACTGAAAATTAAAGTTTAAAAATTGAACATACTGTATATGGGAACCGCTTAAAAATGCCTTCTATTATATTGAATATTATTTTCTTTTCCTTTTTTTTTTTTTTTTTTTTTACAATAATAAGCTAAATGGAGATTATGATATAATAATATGAATAATTATTATATTATTGACTATTATTATTAATAATAGTAGACCATAACAAATTATAACATTATATATATATATATATATATATATATATATATATATATATATATATATATATATATATATATATATATATATATATGCAAAGTAGATTAAATTATTATTATTATTTTTATTTATTTTTTATTTTTTTACCTTTTGTGTGTGTTTCATTATCTTTTTCTTTATTTACAGTTGGATCATGTCAGATTGTTTGGTGTTTATTTAAAGTTTATTTTAAAGTATGTATATTATATTTATTTAATAATAAATATGAATAAAATGTTCTATATATATTTAAAAATGTATATATATATAGACAGTACTGGGTTTATTCACTCTTTCATCATGGGTTGCATTAGAAAGCTAGGACTCAGTTATTTCTGCTGTTGTGCCAACATTTGTATGTGTCCTCGATTCTTGTGCAGGTTAAAGAGCTGCTGACATCATTTGGTCCTCTCAAAGCTTTTAACCTTGTCAAAGACAGTGCCACATCACTGTCCAAAGGCTATTCCTTCTGTGAATATGTGGATATCAGCGCCACTGACCAGGTATGAAACTAAAAAAAAAAATTGTAATTGAAAAAGTTATTAACTAAAATAATACATTAAGTAATATATTATTAAAAATTTTTTTATGAAAAAACATGACTTAAAATAATACATTAAGTAAAAAACATGAAAAAACATATTTGTATATGCATACATACATACATATATATATATATATATATATATATATATATATATATATATATATATATATATATATATATATATATATATGTACACTATATTGCCAAAAGTATTCGCTCACCCATCCAAATAATTGAATTCAGATGTTCCAATCATTTCCATGGCCACAGGTGTATAAAATGAAGCACCTAGGCATGCAGACTGCTTCTACAAACATTTGTGAAAGAATGGGCCGCTCTCAGGAGCTCAGTGATTCCAGCGTGGTACTGTGATAGGATGCCACCTGTGCAACAAGTCCAGTCGTGAAATTTCCTCGCTACTAAATATTTCACAGTCAACTGACAGTGGTACTATGGCAAAGTGGAAGCGATTGGGAATGACAGCAACTCAGCCACGAAGTGGTAGGCCACGTAAAATGACAGAGCGGGGTCAGCGGATGCTGAGGCGCATAGTGTGCTGAGGTCGCCAACTTTCTGCAGAGTCAATCGCTACAGACCTCCAAAGTTCATGTGGCCTTCAGATTAGCTCAAGAACAGTGCGTAGAGAGCTTCATGGAATGGGTTTCCATGGCCGAGCAGCTGCATCCAAGCCATACATCACCAAGTGCAATGCAAAGCGTCGGATGCAGTGGTGTTAAGCACGCCGCCACTGGACTCTAGAGCAGTGGAGACGCGTTCTCTGGAGTGACGAATCACGCTTCTCCATCTGGCAATCTGATGGACGAGTCTGGGTTTGGTGGTTGCCAGGAGAACGGTACTTGTCTGACTGCATTGTGCCAACTGTGAAGTTTGGTGGAGGGGGATTATGGTGTGGGGTTGTTTTTCAGGAGCTGGGCTTGGCCCCTTAGTTCCAGTGAAAGGAACTCTGAATGCTTCAGCATACCAAGAGATTTTGGACAATTCCATGCTCCCAACTTTGTGGGAACAGTTTGGGGATGGCCCCTTCCTGTTCCAACATGACTGCGCACCAGTGCACAAAGCAAGGTCCATGAAGACATGGATGAGCGAGTTTGGTGTGGAAGAACTTGACTGGCCTGCACAGAGTCCTGACCTCAACCCGATAGAGCACCTTTGGGATGAATTAGAGCGAAGACTGCGAGCCAGGCCTTCTCGTCCAACATCAATGTCTGACCTCACAAATGCGCTTCTGGAAGAATGGTCAAAAATTCCCATAAACACACTCCTAAACCTTGTGGAAAGCCTTCCAGAAGAGTTGAAACTGTTATAGCTGCAAAGGGTGGGCCAACGTCATATTAAACCCTATGGATTAAGAATGGGATGTCACTTAAGTTCATATGCGTCTAAAGGCAGATGAGCGAATACTTTTGGCAATATAGTGTATATGTATATGTATATATATATACACACACACACATATACACAGTGCATTCAGAAAGTATTCAGACCCCTTCATTTTTTCACATTTTGTTATGTTGCAGCCTTATGCTAAAATGCTTTAAATAATTTTTTTTTCACATCAGTCTACACTCCATACCCCATTATGACACAGCAAAAACCAGATTTTTGATAACTTTGCAAATGTATTAAAAAGAAAAAACTGAAATATCACATTGACATAAGTATTCAGACCCTTTGCTATGATACTTGAAATTTAGCTAAGGTTCATCCCATTTCTCTGGATCATCTTTGAGATGTTTCTACGCTTTGATTGGAGTCCACCTGTGGAAAATTCAGTTGACTGGACATGATTTGGAAAGACACACACCTGTCTATATAAGGTCTCACAGCTGAAAATGCATATCAGAGCAAAAACCAATCCATGAGGTCAAAGGTACTGCCTGCAGAGCTCAGAGATAGGAATGTGTCGAGGTACAGATCTGGGGAAGGCTACAAAAAAAGATCTGGCTGCATTGAAGGTTCCCAAGAGCACAGTGGCCTCCATAATTCTTAAATGGAAGAAGTTTGGAACAACCAGGACTCTTCTTGGAGCTGGCCACCCGGCCAAACTGAGCAGTCTGTGTTTTTTTTTCAGTGGCAGGGACTGAGGTACTGGTCAGGGTTGAAGGAAAGCTGAACACCGCAAAATAGAGAGATATCCTTTATGAAAACCTAGACCAGGGCGCTCAGGACCTCAGACTGGGCAGAAGGTTCACCTTCCAACAGTACAATGACGCTAAGCACACAGCCAAGACAATGCAAGAGTGTCTTAGGGACAACTCTGTGAATGTACTTGAGTGGCCCAGCCAGAGTCCGTACTTGAACCCAATTGAGACCTGAAAATGGCTATCCACGGATGGTCCCCATCCAACCTGACAGAGCTTGAGATGATCTGCAGAGAAGAATAGCAGAAAATCCCCAAGTCCAGGTGTGCAAAGCTTGTCGCATCATACCAAAATAGACTTGAGGCTGTAATCGATGCTAAAGGTGCTTCAATTAAGTACTGAGTTAAGGGTCTGAATACTTATGTCAATGTGATTATTTCAGTTTTTTCTTTTTAATAAATTTGCAAAGTTATCAAAAATCTGGTTTTTGCTTTGTCATTATGGGGTATGGAGTGTAGATTGATGTGAAAAATAAAATCATTGTAGCACAAGGCTGCAACATAACAAAATGTGTCAAAAATGAAGAGGTCTGAATACTTTTTATACATATATATACACACATACATACAGCATACTGTATATACATACAGTATATAGTGCACACATACCCATATTAATGAGAACTTTAGTTTAAATGTGTTTAATTGTCCTGACAATAATGTCACAATGCAGTAAAAATCTTAATGGTCTTAAAAATAAACGTTATTTTTTATGCTAAACATAATTTCTTGTTTTTTCTTTTAAGTTGTGAAATGTGACCTGGACATGTTTTCGTAAGGTTTACTGCTAGAGTTGTCTTGTTCTGTTCAGGCGGTTGCTGGATTGAATGGCATGCAGCTCGGTGATAAAAAGCTCATCGTCCAGCGGGCTAGTGTGGGTGCTAAGAATGCCAATCCTGTAAGTGCCAGTCCTTCATAACATAACAAGAGTTCTTGTCACTAACTTCACTTTCCTTTGTCATTTTGCTATTGTAATCAACTTGTCTCAAAGTGATTTTTAGTGGATGTATGCTGTCAGTTCCCCTCAAGTTCACACAGTTGTCCTAGCAGAGAAAACACAGGTGTAGTTCAGCACATTTTCTATGGACATGTTCCACTAACATTTGACAACCACAAAGTCTCAATATTTAAAGACCCCAAGAAATCAAAATTAGAGTTTTGTGGCTTTTAGTCCTTGTATGTTAGCTTTGAGTTCATCTATATGCCAATGTACTTCTAACGGGGTATTTACACTTGGTCACTTCATGCGTTTTTGCTGTTTGGATTGCTATCATATCATGAAAAGACCATGTGTATATTCCCTTCAAGATGGACTCAAAATGGATATAAATCTTCCGGAAAGTGATTTGAGACACATTCCATTTGAAACTCAGTCAAGTGTTAATGCATCTGGCTGTTCAAGCCAAATATGTAAATTTTACTCCACCCAAACAGCGCTACATCAGCATAGGGAAAACGCGAAATGAAACAGCTGTTACCGAGTATTTGCATAGGGCTCGCGTTGCGCAATAAATAATAAATTAAGAAACGCATGCACGTTGTAGGAGAGACAGAACTTATTTCTTCAATTATTTAATGCAGATCACTGACGAAACTGAAACTAAACACTAACAAAAAAGCGCAGCTGGCAGCATGGGCATAACGTGCATCTTACCTACGACAAGCCTCGAAGGGAAAAATACAGTGCGCGCGCACACAGCTATGCATTTGCGGAGCAAAGTCACTTGAAATCAAATAATAAATCATATCTTTTAAATTTGCATAATCACAGATTCCTTATATCCCTTATTTGTGTATTGCTTGGGAATTAAAGATCGAATTTATATCTGTTTGGCGGAGACACATTGATTTGGCCAAGTGTAAATGGAATGAGCTTTTTCAATCGGATAGCAATCCGATCAGTAAAAATGTATGAAGTGAACAAGTTTAAATACCCCCTAAAAGTTGACAACAATCACTTTTAACAGATATATGCTTTTAAAATTTACAGTCTTTCTGTTCCGAAAAAAGGGTCAAAAAATGTATGACTTATATTGAACTCATTTTGTCCAATCAGATCCTTTCTAGAATGAGAATGTCCCTCCCCTGAATACCATATATATATATATATACACAAAACAGGAACAAGCCCTTCAATATATCCCAAATGTTCTGTTTTAATAGGAATTTTGTCAACACAGGAAAAAGAAATAAACTGAGCTCATCAAGCCATTTCATGGGGTCTTTAATTTTGAACAGAACATCTGTTGGTTTATTATTTTAAACCTAACAGACTTTGTTTTTTTAATGTTTTGTGTGAAAGGTGTGCTTCTGCTAACTTTCTTAAATTAAATGCCACTTGGTTTGATATTTAGTTTTCATTCACAGATACTTTTGGGGGCCTCTGTAGCTTCAGTTCCCACAAGGGTTTACATGTTTTAAACATTAAATGGCCAAATCTCAAGCTATTGAATGGACGGTCTTGAATCATGCTTTCTGTTCACGTAGACTGCTGTTGTCGAGACGGCAGTCATGCTCCAGGTGCCTGGACTGCAGAGGGTGCACAACTCTGGGCTGCCCACAGAGGTGCTGTGTCTGTTGAACATGGTCATGCCAGAGGAGCTACTAGACGATGACGACTATGAGGAGATCCTGGAGGACATCCGTGAGGAGTGCTGCAAGTATGGCACTGTGCGCTCCATCGAGATCCCAAGACCTGTTGATGGTGTTGAGGTGCCAGGCTGCGGCAAGGTCAGTCAATAGGAGTAATGAATGGCTATGGTTACACTGTATTTTATTATCGTGATCAGTATTAATATTATTGTTGTTGTTATTATTATTATTATTATTATTATTATTATTATTATTATCATCAGAAGGAAGAATTTGAAAAAGTGCAAATGCCATCATCTCACAATACATTAACTTATTTGAAAAGAAAGTGAACCTAGAGCATGTGTATCTGGGTTATTATACTGTAACAGTATAAGGACGGGCAAGGAGGAGGCGGGAACCGGCTGAACAGTCAGCGTAAAGTTTAATGATATAAATTAACTTAAAACCAACATAAACAAACATGCAACACGGCCGTGTGGGTCTCTCTCTCTTGAACCGGCATCTCCGGCCACCCCTTATCTTGCTCTCCTGCTGATCAGCTGATTCAGTGCCGGCCATGCTCAATCATGGCCCGGCCACGCCCTCCTCCTCGTCACATATACCTTTTTTTGAAAAATCACTATTTATTATTATTATTATTATTGTGGTTTAGTTCGGTTTTCAGTTTAGTTTTAGTCAATTAATTGAATTAATTTAGTTTTTTATTGTGAACAAATAGTTTTTATTTCATTTGTATTTTTTGAAAATGGCTATTTTTAGTTTTTATTTTACTTTTAGTATAGTTTTAGCTTTCATTCATTATAACACCACAAAATATTATCTGAATCACTTTATAATAAGGTTGTATTCGTTAACATCATTTAACTACATTAATTAAAACATGAACTAAAAATGAACAACAGTTACAGCACTTATTAATCTTGGTTAATGTTAATTTACTTCAATTTTATTGGCTTGGAATGTAACACACAAGTCATATGGACCAATTTTATGATACCGTATGATGCCTTTTTTTATTTTATTTTTAAATTTTTTTTAAGCTTTACAGCACTTGACCCAATTAATTCATTATATATACAGTTGTGCTCAAAAGTTTGCATACCCTGGCAGAAATTGTGAAATTTTGGCATTGATTTTGAAAATATGACTGATCATGCAAAAAAATTATGACTGATCATATCTTTTATTTAAGGATAGTGATCATATGAAGCCATTTATTATCACATAGTTGTTTGGCTCCTTTTTAAATCGTAATGATAACAGAAATCACCCAAATGGCCCTGATCAAAAGTTTACATACCCTTGAATGTTTGGCCTTGTTACAGACACACAAGGTGACACACACAGGTTTAAATGGCAATTAAAGGTTAATTTCCCACACCTGTGGCTTTTTAAATTGCAATTAGTGTCTGTGTATAAATAGTCAATGAGTTTGTTAGCTCTCACATGGATGCACTGAGCAGGCTAGATACTGAGCCATGGGGAGCAGAAAAGAACTGTCAAAAGACCTGCGTAACAAGGTAACGGAATTTATAAAGATGGAAAAGGATATAAAAAGATATCCAAAGCCTTGAAAATCCAGTCAGTACTGTTCAATCACTTATTAAGAAGTGGAAAATTCGGGGGTCTTTTGATACCAAGTCAAGGTAAGGTAGACCAAGAAAGATTTCAGCCACAACTGCCAGAAAAATTGTTCGGGATACAAAGAAAAACCCACAGGTAACCTCAGGAGAAATACAGGCTGCTCTAGAAAAAGACGGTGTGGTTGTTTCAAGGAGCACAATACAATGATACTTGAACAAAAATGAGCTCCATGGTCGAGTTGCCAGAAAGAAGCCTTTACTGCGCCAATGCCACAAATGACAACACCTTGACATGCCTCACAGCTTCTGGCACACTGTAATTTGGAGTGACGAGACCAAAATAGAGCTTTATGGTCACAACCATAAGCGCTATGTTTGGAGAGGGGTCAACAAGGCCTATAGTGAAAAGAATACCATCCCCACTGTGAAGCATGGTGGTGGCTTACTGATGTTTTGGGCGTGTGTGAGCTCTAAAGGCATGGGGAATCTTGTGAAAATTGATGGCAAGATGAATGCAGCATGTTATCAGAAAATACTGGCAGACAATTTGCATTCTTCTGCACGAAAGCTGCACATGGGACGCTCTTGGACTTTCCAGCACGACAATGACCCTAAGCACAAGGCCAAGTTGACCCTCCAGTGGTTACAGCAGAAAAAGGTGAAGGTTCTGGAGTGGCCATCACGGTCTCCTGACCTTAATATCATCGAGCCACTCTGGGTAGATCTCAAACGTGCGGTACATGCAAGACGACCAAAGACTTTGCATGACCTGGAGGTATTTTGCCAAGACGAATGGGCAGCTATATCACCTGCAAGAATTTGGGGCCTCATAGACAACTATTACAAAAGACTGCACACTGTCATTGATGCTAAAGGGGGCAATACACAGTATTAAAAACTAAGGGTATGAAGACTTTTGAACAGGGGTCATTTCATTTTTTTCTTTGTTGCCATGTTTTGTTTTATGATTGTGCCATTCTGTTATAACCTACAGTTGAATATGAATCCCACAAGAAATAAAAGATATGTGCTTTGCCTGCTCACTCATATTTTCTTTAAAAATGGTATATATATTACCAATTCTCCAAAGGTATGCAAACTTTTGAGCACAACTGTGTGTGTGTGTGTGTGTGTGTGTGTGTGTGTGTGTGTGTGTGTGTGATATATATATATATATATATATATATATATATATATATATATATATATATATTTATATATACACACACAGTACTTGTGAAAAATGTTGCATAGTGAGGATGCCTTCAAAAATAATGGCATAAGTAGTTTTCATTTATCACTTAATGTCATACAAAGTCCAGTAAACATAAAAAAGCTCAATCAATATTCGGTGTGACCACTTTTGCCTTTAAAACAGCCCCATTTCTCCTAGGTACACCTGGACACAGTTTTCTTGGTTTGTTGGCTGATAGGATGTTCCAAGCTTCTTGGAGAACTTGCCACGGTTCTTGCCACAGTTCTTCTATCTATTTAGGCTGTCTCAATTGCTTCTGTCTCTTTATGTAATCTCAGACTGACATGATGTTCAGTGGGGGACTCTGTGGGGGCTATGACATCTGTTGCAGGGCTCCCTGTTCTTCTATTCTAATCTTTCTATTTGCAAAAGTAATGTTTGGGAGTCTAAGATTTATATTTCTTATTGACACACTAAAGCTGAAGATATAAATAACCATCTTAAGACAAATGCTTTTGTGAAACATCTTATGTACCTAAGACTTTTGCACAGTACTGTATAAATAAGAAGAAGCCACAATATTCTTTAAAAAAATCACTTTGTGTTCCAAAAATTTAAAGATGCACTCAGTAAGATTTGTCTTTGTGTCGTCTGACACCTAGTGGCTTGGATGCAACATGATTTAAAATCAATAGTTTTCAGTTTCAGATGCCATTGTAGAAATGTAGTATTCACAGTCAGCCATGATTACTTAAATCAATGAGTGAAAGTGTCAAATAACAGGACGGTTACTGAGATTAAGCATGTAGTATTCGGCTGATCATGTGATTCTAACAAAAAAACAGCTTTTATAAGGTTACTGATATGACTGGAGTCTTCATTTTAACGTGAGTAGTCATGATTTCCTACATACCGTCATCCGGAAAGTGTTCACAGCGCTTCACTTTTTCCACATTTTGTTATGTTACAGCCTTATTCCAAAATGGATTAAATTCATTATTTTCCTCAAAATTCTACAAACAATACCCCATAATGACAACGTGAAAGAAATATTTACAAATATTTACAAATTTATTAAAAATAAAAAACGAATCACATATACATAAGTATTCGCAGCCTTTGCCATGACACTCAAAATTGAGCTCAGGTGCATCCTGTTTCCACTGATCATCCTTGAGATGTTTCTACAACTTGATTGGAACCCACCTGTGGTAAATTCAGTTGATTGGACACTATTTGGAAAGGCACACACCTGTCTATATAAGGTCCCACAGTTAACAGTGCATGTCAGAGCACAAACCAAGCCATGAAGTCCAAGGAATTGTCTGTAGACCTCCGAGACAGGATTGTATCGAGGCACAGATCTGGGGAAGGGTACAGAAAAATTTCTGCAGCATTGAAGGTCCCAATGAGCACAGTGGCCTCCATCATCCGTAAATGGAAGAAGTTTGGAACCACCAGGACTCTTCCTAGAGCTGGCCGCCCGGCCAAACTGAGCGATCGGGGGAGAAGGGCCTTAGTCAGGGAGGTGACCAAGAACCCAACGGTCACTCTGACAGAGCTCCAGCATTTCTCTGTGGAGAGAGGAGAACCTTCCAGAAGAACAACTATCTCTGCAGCACTCCACCAATCAGGCCTGTATGGTAGAGTGTCCAGACGGAAGCCACTCCTCAGTAAAAGGCACATGACAGCCTGCCTGGAGTTTGCCAAAAGGCACCTGAAGGACTCTCAGACCATGAGAAACAAAGATTGAACTCTTTGGCCTGAATGGCAAGTGTCATGTCTGGAGGAAACCAGGCACCTCTCATCACCTGGCCAATATCATCCCTACAGTGAAGCATGGTGGTGGCAGCATCATGCTGTGGGGATGTTTTGCAGCGGCAGGAACTGGGAGACTAGTCAGGATCAAGGGAAAGATGAATGAAGCAATGTACAGAGACATCCTTGATGAAAACCTGCTCCAGAGCGCTCTGGAACTCAGACTGGGGCGAAGGTTCATCTTCCAACAGGACAACGACCCTAAGCACACAGCCAAGATAACAAAGGAGTGGCTCCGGGACAACTCTGTGAATGTCCTTGAGTGGCCCAGCCAGAGCCCAGACTTGAACCCGATTGAACATCTCTGGAGAGATCTGAAAATGGCTGTGCACCGACGCTCCCCATCCAACCTGATGAAGCTTGAGGTCCTGCAAAGAAGAATGGGAGAAACTGCCCAAAAATAGGTGTGCCAAGCTTGTAGCATCATACTCAAAAAGAATTGATGTTGTAATTGATGCCAAAGTTGCTTCAACAAAGTATTGAGCAAAGGCTGTGAATACTTATGTACATGTGATTTTTTTCATTTTTATTTTTAATAAATTTGCAAAGATTTCAAACAAACTTTTTTCACGTTGTCATTATGGGGTATTATTTGTAGAATTTTGAGGACAATAATGAATTTAATCCATTTTGGAATAAGGCTGTAACATAACAAAATGTGGAAAAAGTGAAGCGCTGTGAATACTTTCCAGATGCACTGTGTATATATATATATATATATATATATATATATATATAGTATTTGATATGCATATAGCCACCATGTTGGCCAGTTTGAATCATTTTAATTCTTCTTAATACATTTCCACTGTAGATAATTGCTGGTTTCAAACAGAGCTGTCAGGCTTTGGCTAATAGCAATAGTTTTTGTTCTTTTGCAGATTTTTGTGGAGTATGTGACTGCTGCTGAGTGCCAGAAGGCCATGCAGGCGCTGACAGGACGCAAGTTTGCCAACCGTGTTGTGGTCACGAAATACTATGATCCAGACATGTATCACAGACATGAGTTCTGAGGGGACAGACAGCTCGCCTGCAGAGAGAGGAAGATGTGTTTGCACCATCTGAGTGTGAAGTTCTAATGAGCTCTAGTTTTACATGTATTATCATCTACTCTTACTTCTTAATTTCTCTTAATTGCATACAAAAAAAGATGTAGAAGAATAGCCAAGTAGAAATGTTTTAGATATCATTAGGACGCTTCAGTTTGCGACTGTTGTTTATCAGTAAAGTGAAGAAGCTTCACAATGTGTGCTAACTTGGCAACACAACAAAGCGTCAAGCCCTACGGAAGTCTCTTCCATTTTAATCTTGAGTTTTGTCCAAACCAGCCAAACAGGGAAAAATTACTTGCCACTTGAAACTTATCTCCAAAAATGTCAGAGAAAAGAGCATTTGAAAAGAAAACTAAAAGCTTGCGCCTCCCTATCATGAATAAAGGAAGAAATGCTATCTGCTGTGGAAACATGGAAGTTCTGTTTCATGATTTTTGTCTTATTTTGTCCAGAAGTTTTCTGTCTTATTTCCTGTCATGTCAAATGAAGACAATGTTAGATATCTCGCCCAACATGTCCACTGCCACAAGCGGAGCCAGAGACTGTTTAGCTCGAGATGGCGCACGTTTATAAAAATGAATGGGAAAAAGTGGAACGACCAATATGGTGGATGTAGAAACAGAAGGTCCCGCCTTAAAGGTAAAAGAGCCAATCACGTTTTAGATTCAGACATCGCCTGTCAGTCGACTTGAGAATGTGCATGCGCATTAGCTATAAAAGCCTGAAAAATAGCACTTTTTTAAAGCATGATCTTAGCTAACGAAGCACAATTTATAATACCAGTGTTGTCAAATTGAACTGCTGATTTGAAATATGTTATATGATCGTAATCTTGACCGACCGTTTTAAAGATTTCAGTCTTTCCCCATTCAAGTAGATAGGAGGTGTACTTTTATGCCGCTTGTATCCAGAGATAATAGCTGCCCAGGAGCATATCCAAGACGGCCACCGAGTGGACTGACTTGCCTTTAAAAGGGACTTTTGTGGAGCTGAGTGGGCATTTTCAATTAATCTCAAAACTGTCTGGTGATGGGTTTTGAGACACACATTTCTTCACCTTTAGCTAAAATGTTCTCAGATTTGTATGCTCTGCCTTCAATAAATGACATATGATCTGTAGTGTAATCACTCTAGTGTCCTTTTTTTGTAATCCCATCTAAAACCACTCATTACTAATGAATACATTTGTTAGATGTACTTGAATTTGAAAACGGGTTCAGGTGAAGGGAATTGCAAATACTACTAGTTTGTCATTTATTTTGGCTTAGTTGTTATGTTGCTTTTGCAAAAATCATAGTTAACTTTATTATTTTTTTCCCCTAAGCAAATTAAGCACCGTTCTGCTAAAAGATATAGTCCCTACCTGCATGTAGATTAAGGACAATAGTTCGCTGTGAGTGCTGTGCAGTTATATGGGGACACCGCAAATTGTCACATGGGGAAGTTGTCACAAGGGCTATATTTCATTAGGGTTTGATTTACAAGTCCAAATACATGAAAGTTTTTTTTTTTTTTTTTTTTTTTAATGTTTGTTTCAAACACTCACGCTAGAGCGACATGTTGTCACAAAATGTCAACGCATGTTAACCCTTAAATGCATGAATATTTCTCCAAACATTATTACATACTAGGGTCGTCAGAGACTGGGAACGTATATTACAAATGTATCTACAAAGCATTTTCAAGACAGTAAGGAAATAATAGAATAGAATATATTCTGATATATGTTGATGTTTTATTATTTTATATATACAGTTGAAGTCAGAAGTTTACATAAACTTAGGTTGAAGTCATTAAAACTCATTTTTTAACAACTCCACAGATTTCATTTTAACAAACTATAGTTCTGGCAAGTCGTTTAAGACATCTACTTTGTGCATGACACAAGAAATTTTTCCAATAATTATTTACAGACAGATTGTTTCACTTTTAATTGACTATTACAATTCCAGTGGGTCAGAAGATTACATACACTAAGTTAACTGTGCCTTTAAGCAGCTTGGAAAATTCCAGAAAATTATGTCAAGCCTTTAGACAATTAGCTTCTGATAGGCTAATTGGAGTCAATTGGAGGTGTACCTGTAGATGTATTTTAAGGCCTACCTTCAAACTGTGCCTCTTTGCTTGACATCATGGGAAAATCAAAAGAAATCAGCCAAGACATCAGAAAACAAATAGTGGACCTCCACAAGTCTGGTTCATCCTTGGGAGCAATTTCCAAATGCCTGAAGGTACCACGTTCATCTGTACAAACAATAGTACGCAAGTATAAACACCATGGGACCACGCAGCCATCATACCGCTCAGGAAGGAGACTCATTCTGTCTCCTAGAGATGAACGTAGTTTGGTGGGGAAAGTGCAAATCAATCCCAGAACAACAGCAAAGGACCTTGTGAAGATGCTGGAGGAAACAGGTAGACAAGTATCTATATCCACAATAAAATGAGTCCTATATCAACATTACCTGAAAGACTGCTCAGCAAGGAAGAAGCCACTGCTCCAAAACCACCATAAAAAAGCCATACTACAGTTTGCAAGTGCACATGGGGCCAAAGATCTTACTTCTTGGAGAAATGTCCTCTGGTCTGATGAAACAAATTTAACTGTTTGGGCTTAATGGCCATCATTATGTTTGGGGGGAAAAGGGTGAGGATTGACAGCCGAAGAACACCATCCCACCCATGAAGTATAGTGGTGGCACTATCATGTTGTGGGGGTGCTTTGCTGCAGGAGGGACTGGTGCACTTCACAAAATAGATGGCATCATGAGTAAGGAAAGTTATGTGGATATATTGAAGCAACATCTCAAGACATCAGCCAGGAAGTTAAAGCTCGGTCACAAATGGGTCTTCCAAATGGACAATGACCCCAAGCATACCTCCAAATTTGTGGCTAAATGGCTTAAGGACAACAAAGTCAAGGTATTGGAGTGGCCATCACAAAGCCCTGACCTCAATCCGAACAGAAAAAGCATGTGTGAGCAAGGAGGTCTACAAACCTGACTCGGTTACACCAGTTCTGTCTGGAGAAATGGGCCAAAATTCCAGCAACTTATTGTGAGAAGCTTGTAGAAGGCTACCCAAAAGAGTTGACCCAAGTTAAACAATTTAAAGGCAATGATACCAAATACTAACAAAGTGTATGTAAACTTCTGACCCACTGGGAATGTGATGAAAGAAATAAAATCTGAAATAAATAATTCTCTCTACTATTATTCTGACATTTCACATTCTTTAAAGTAGTGATCCTAACTGACCTAAGACAGGGAATGTTTTCTACGATTAAATGTCAGGAATTGTGAAAAACTGAGTTTAAAGGTATTTGGCTAAGGTGTATGTAAACTTCTGACTTCAACTGTATCTCTCTCTGTATCTCTCTCTCTCTCTCTCTCTCATATATATATATATATATATATATATATATATATATTACACACACACACAGACAGACAGACAGACAGATAGATAGATAAGCTACAACATTAAGTCTATGGTAACTCAATTGTGGTGAGAAGAATATAATCTCAGACTGCTATTCTGAGATGGTGGTTGGCACTGTTTTGGTGGAACGAGGGGGACCTACACAATATTAGGCAGGTGATTTTAATGTTGTGGCTGATCAGTGTATATATCAAAGAGATGATGCAACAAAATAGAACATGATTCATTACTTCAACACTGAATTTTCATGAGACACAACTGGCTGTCAAACACATATTGAACTAACACGTAAGACATAAGCTTCACATATATATTTTCTCAGGCACTTATTGAGTCTAAATAGATGACCAACTTGCATAATTTCAGTAGTACACCCCGTTTTACAAACAGTTCCACTTTCAACTCATCAGTCCACAGAACATTCTCCCAAAAGCTTTGAGGATCATCAAGGTATGTTTTGGCAAAATTCAGAGTAGCCATAATGTTCTTCTGGGTTAGCAGTGGTTTTTGCCTCACCACTCTTCCATGGATGGCATTTTTGGCCAGTGTTTTTCTGATAGTGGAGTCATGAACAGTGATATTTATTGATGCGAGAGAGGCCTGCAGTTCCTTGGATGTTGTATTTGGCTTTTTTGTGACTTCCTGGATGAGACATCGCTGTGCTCTTGGAGGAATTTTGGAAGGTCGGCCACTTCTGGGAAAGTTCACTACTGTGCCAAGTTTTCTCCATTTGGAGATAATGGCTCTCACTGTGGTCCTTTGGAGTCCCAGAGCCTTTGAAATAGCTTTGTAACCCTTCCCAGACTGATGTATTTCAATCACTTTTTCCTCATCATTTCTGGAATTTCTTTCGACCTTGGCATAGTGTGCTACTGGGTGAGACAATTTAGCCAACTTTATGCTGCTGAAAAAGTTTTATTTAGATGTTGATTTGATTGAACAGGGCTGGCAGTAATCAGGCCTGGGTGTGTCTATATTAACCCCATTATGAATGCAGTTTCATAGATTTGAGGATTTACAGGTGCATCTCAATAAATTAGAATGTCGTGGAAAAGTTCATTTATTTCAGTAATTCAACTCAAATTGTGAAACTCGTGTATTAAATAAATTCAGTGCACACAGACTGAAGTAGTTTAAGTCTTTGGTTCTTTTAATTGTGATGATTTTGGCTCACATTTAACAAAAACCCACCAATTCACTTTCTCAAAAAATTAGAATATGGTGACATGCCAATCAGCTAATCAACTCAAAACACCTGCAAAGGTTTCCTGAACCTTCAAAATGGTCTCTCAGTTTGGTTCACTAGGCTACACAATCATGGGGAAGACTGCTGATCCTTCACAAGGAGGGTAAGCCACAAACATTCATTGCCAAAGAAGCTGGCTGTTCACAGAGTGCTGTATCCAAGCATGTTAACAGAAAGTTGAGTGGAAGGAAAAAGTGTGGAAGAAAAAGATGCACAACCAACCGAGAGAACCGCAGCCTTATGAGGATTGTCAAGAATAATCGATTCAAGAATTTGGGTGAACTTCACAAGGAATGGACTGAGGCTGGGGTCAAGGCATCAAGAGCCATCACACACAGACGTGTCAAGGAATTTGGCTACAGTTGTCGTATTCCTCTTGTTAAGCCACTCCTGAACCACAGACAACGTCAGAGGTGTCTTACCTGGGCTAAGGAGAAGAAGAACTGGACTGTTGCCCAGTGGTCCAAAGTCCTCTTTTCAGATGAGAGCAAGTTTCGTATTTCATTTGGAAACCAAGGTCCTAGAGTCTGGAGGAAGGGTGAAGAAGCTCATAGCCCAAGTTGCTTGAAGTCCAGTGTTAAGTTTCCACAGTCTGTGATGATTTGGGGTGCAATGTCATCTGCTGGTGTTGGTCCATTGTGTTTTTTGAAAACCAAAGTCACTGCACCCGTTTACCAAGAAATTTTGGAGCACTTCATGCTTCCTTCTGCTGACCAGCTTTTTAAAGATGCTGATTTCATTTTCCAGCAGGATTTGGCACTTGCCCACACTGCCAAAAGCACCAAAAGTTGGTTAAATGACCATGGTGTTGGTGTGCTTGACTGGCCAGCAAACTCACCTGACCTGAACCCCATAGAGAATCTATGGGGTATTGTCAAGAGGAAAATGAGAAACAAGAGACCAAAAAATGCAGATGAGCTGAAGGCCACTGTCAAAGAAACCTGGGCTTCCATACCACCTCAGCAGTGCCACAAACTGATCACCTCCATGCCACGCCGAATTGAGGCAGTAATTAAAGCAAAAGGAGCCCCAACCAAGTATTGAGTACATATACAGTAAATGAACATACTTTCCAGAAGGCCAACAATTCACTAAAAATGTTTTTTTTATTGGTCTTATGATGTATTCTAATTTGTTGAGATAGTGAATTGGTGGGTTTTTGTTAAATGTGAGCAAAATCATCACAATTAAAAGAACCAAAGACTTAAACTACTTCAGTCTGTGTGCACTGAATTTATTTAATACACGAGTTTCACAATTTGAGTTGAATTACTGAAATAAATGAACTTTTCCACGACATTCTAATTTATTGAGCTGCACCTGTAGTAACTAAGGGGCAAATACTTTTTCACACAGGCCCGGTTGGTATTTGATAACTTTTTTGCTTCAGTTAATAACATTATAATAAAAAAACTGTATTTTAAATTAGATTTTGTTTGAATTTTTGAAAAATTTAGTATGAGATATCCGCAAAATTGCAATTGTGGGGGTTTTTTTTTTAGAAGAGAAAGGCTCTGGAATACTAAAGAGGGCATGTGGACATAACTTCAAAACATGGATGAGATCCCGGGTCACTAAAGACCCGAGGTATGCATTAAAAGGTTCAATAAATAATAAATAAATCTAAATGAATAAATCTTTTTTCCTGGGTGAAAATGTCCTGTTGCTTTTTTGTGGCCAAGACATTAAGCAATGTCTCTAAATAAACCTCCCCTGAGAAATATTCACTGGAGTGAAAAGTGTGACAACTAGCCCTGGTCTCCGCTAAACAGGTGTTCCACATCAGAGCTGTTACTGTATTTCTTATTTTAGCACAGTGAAACACTGCATTAACCAGTCAGCATCTAGGACCAGAAATTGTATGTTTTGTAATGAATATATTCTTTTAAAAGAATAGCACACTCGTTATTTTCTCACCCTCATGTTGTTCCAAACCCACATGACTTTCTTCTATGCTGACGCCGTGACATCAGTGTTGCAAGATTTAGTGAGGTTTGATGTTATTGATGTAGCTGCCATATTGAATTTCAGCACTGTTTAGAGAATGAATAATTACATACATTTCAGTTTGTTCATCATACAAAGTGGTTGTATGGCTTCAGAAGAGTTGGTATATGACGCTTAAGCCACATGGACTACTTTTATGAAACTTTTGGGTGCTTTATAAAGTGTCACAGTGAGTCACTATTTACTGCAATTGTGCTGAATTCAGTCAACAGGACATTCATTCAATTATTTCCTTTTGTGCTCTACAGAAGAAAGAAAGTCATATGGGTTTGGAACGGTATGAGGGTGAGTAAATGATGACCGAATGTTCATTTTGTGTGGACTATTCCTTTAATTGTGCGTAAACAGTGTTTTGTTTCTTTATCCACCAGCAGGTGGCGGCCTACTGCTCGATATTATTGTCCTCTGCTCACTGTGCCGCACCTCTGACTGTGTGGCAATATGCTGTTTAAAACCTTTCCTTTCAAAACAAGACATGAGGTCAGACGGTTTGGTAGTCCAATAACGGCAGATGGTTAGTGTAGGTGTGATATAGTTTCACAAAGGTCAATGAGTTTATTGTATGGGAGTAATTTCTGAAATCAGAAAGCCAAAAGGGGTTCAACATCCGCTTAAGATAATCAATAATAGTGTTTTAAAATCATTCACTGGACTGGTAAAATGGACAACAAATAATAATAATAATAATAAAAACATTGCCAATGATGCTACATTTCTTAAATATACAGTATATTTTTGACACATAAATTATTATAAGTCAGTAGTTTTATATTATATCATTATTTATGATTCAATATATGCCTTTCGCAATGCTTCATCTGAAGTACATTGTTTTGCACCTTTGGTCTTTTTTTCATGTTTTCCTGATTACAAAGGAATTAGTTACAGTAATCAGTACATTAGTACATTTTAAGTACATTAAGTGGATTACACATATTTCAGAAATAATAGAAATATAACGAGACCCCCAGCGAGTCCTTGTAATGCGGAATGAATCGCATGCAATAATGAACAAGGTTGAAATATTTTAGAAAGAGTTTTAGAAAGTAACTTAAAGACCCACTTACACCTTAAGATGTGTCTCAGGTGATCCGATCACATGCGGTCAGGTGAGACGCATCGCTGTTTACACCTGGTCGCTTAAATGCATCTCCTGTGACCACTTGTGTTTGGATTTGGAGGGGAGGGGAAACTCTGTTTCATGAGAACATCAATCACTATGTCGGTGTGTTACTGCATGATATTAAAGCGCAACAGTCATAAAAGACAAAGAAAGTGCGGAAAAAAAACGGCACGCTATTTCTCCCAGATGCATCGGAAATTTAATCTAAGCGCAAACGCAACATTTTGAGCAGAATTCCGTTATTTTAGTGGATTACCTGTATTTACCTGAGCTGGATTGATCTGTACACTATATTTGTAATAGTGCTTTCAGTTGTTGTATGCAGTTGAAACAAAGATCAACAATAAAAATACATATATTTTCAGTCCAAGCAATGTTATATTAGAGAGAGATACATTATGTCATTATTATCTTTACTAAAATACAAATATTTAACAACAGGGCGGGATTTTGGATTGAGGGGGCATGGCTAATTCAACGGCTCAGTCACGTGAAAGCATCAGAATGCTAAAATCACTTACAGCACCTTTAATGACTATGACTTACCATAGTTAGTCTATTTGATATTTCCTATGTGGGGTCCCTAATGATGTAGCTTGTTTGTTAAAGTAACCAGTAAACTAATCTGACAGCAATTTTAGAGAAGTAATTAGTATTTATTTATTTATTTATTTATTTTGAGTAGCTTACCCAACACTGGTTGTGATTGATCTGGATGCTGGTTGATTTGGAAGTCTTAACTGAAGTAATTTTTGAAATCCCTTTAGAGAAACTGAATGGGAAAAATGCTTCTACTTCTAAGTGCATGCTCTGTTGCACCCTGTACTAGAAGTTCTATATATGATTTTAGCTATAGCATAATACAAATCCACTTGTGAGCAGCTACAGCTGCCATATACTTCTCTGCATTTCATTCTTGTGTACCTGACCATTTTCAGTCCCTTGTTGATTTTACACAGAACATGCTGTTTGGAGGAAAGTGTTTTGGTTTTAAAAATTGACCATTGGCCATGTAATTGCATCAATCACTTTTACATTTTTAAATGATAAGTGCATATTGGTGATTTCTTAACATTTAGTAGACTTAAATTGTTTTCTTTTTTTTATGATTATGATTATTTTTATTATTTTTATTATTTGCTTTGGTTCATTTTTAAGGAAATAGTTCAGCCCAAAAATGGTTTCTTCCATGGAAGTTTTTTGCTAGACATTATCCTCCCTGCCCAGTAGGGGGCGATATGCATTAAGAATGTGAATCACCAAAAACACAAGAAGAAGAATTTTAAAGTGGAGATTGACAGTGCAGGGAGGTGAATTTATAGTAAAAAAGGACTTAAATATTGGACTTAAAAAAATACTGTTCTGAAGACATTAAACAACTGGAGTCTTATGGATTACTTTTATGGTGCCTTTATGTGAGTCTTTATTTTGGAGCTTCAAAATTTTGGCACCCATTCACATTCATTGTATGGACCAAAAGAGCTGAGGAATTCTTCTAAAAATCTTAATTTGTGTTCTGCAGAAGAAAGAAAGTCATGCACATCTTGGATGGCATGAGGGTGAGTAAATGATTACTTTAAAGCAATAGTGTTTGCCCACCTCCCAAAAATAAAAATGTTGTCATAAAAATGTTGACTCACCCTCATGTCCATACCACTTGTGCACTATTTTCCAACTCTTCTGAAGTCATATAGTTTTAATAGCTTTGTGTGAGGCACGGGCCACAATTTTGGTAATTATTCACTGATAATTCCTCCTTTCTGCTGCAACTCTAAAATCTCATTCTTCATTTAGCATATTCTAATAAATGCGTTTGGTTATGACACACAAGATGATCCGCTTCAAATACAACACTATGAGAACGAGCAAAATGATGAGAAGCGTGAAAGGCGTTATTGTCCGTGGACACATTTTTGTTTGCTGTTTACAAAGTCTACAGCTGTCATTTTCTTTTACAATTTTTTGCATACTTTTCCATAAAAAAATCGCTTATAGCATCTTTAAATACTAAGTCATATTTATGAGATATAATGTCATAGTAATTATTATATTCAAACACATAATTATGAGATACTAATGAATAATTACAACATAAAAGTCAATTAAAAAGTCATATGACAAAAAAGTCATAATTGTGATATACTAAGTTGTTCTTATTAGATTATAACATAATTGTGAGATAAGTCATAGTTATAAGATGAAAAGTCAAAATTATGAGATAGTGATAACAAATATATTAAAAGTCATAATTATGATTATTGTGAGAAGTCATACTTATTAGATTCAAAAACCAAAATTATAAGATAAAAAGTCAAAATTATGAGATAATATATCATTTTTATGACATACAGTAAAACCATACAAGATAAAAAAAATAATAATACAAGACAAGAAGTCCAAATTATCATACAGTAATTCAGTTATGAGATAAACTTAATATTATGAGATAGTAAGTCATAATAATGAGATATAAAGTCAATTATTAGATTAAAATTTATAGTGATGAGATAATAAGTCATAATTATGAGATATTAAGTTATATTTATGATAAAAAGTCAAATGCAAGATATGAATTCAAGATTATAAGATAGTAAATCCTAACAATGATATAAAAAGTCAAAACTATAAGATATTAAGTCATATCTTGAGATGAAAAGTCATAATTAAGAGCACAATTCTTTTTGTTTTTTCATGTGGTGGAAATTGATTTCCATCGGGTTTTGAGAGCTTTGTTGGAAGGGAAGATTATTAGTATCATGTGACTTTAGACTTGGAATAAAGCACATAATTCCTTTGTGTGTGTGTGTGTGTGTGTCATTGTGTGGAAAAGAGCTGTGTGAAGATTCTTTAAAAATTCTCCCTCTGTGTTCCAGTGAAAAGATAACAGCATATAAATTTATAATGACAGAATTTTCATTCTTAGGCAAACTAATCCTTTAAAAATCTGCCTGCATGACCTAACTGCTGTGAGCTGCCAAAGAACTGAATATGCAATTTCAGGAAGTGAAGCTGAGAACGCAAACCCTCTTTTTTTTAGTATTGCTCAGAGGTTGCTCTTAGCTCAGTAGACTAAATGGAGTTCTCAGTATTGTGTCATTTAACAATCAACTTTGTCTCAGATGTTTCATCTTAATGTGCTACCTAGTAAGGTGGCCTCAAAATTCAGATGCTGAATTTTAGCAGGTTACCATGACACCACATCTCTCTCGCATGTGTGGAAGTGAGGTGGGCTCTGCACGTGAGGCCAAATCTGACACGCTTGTTCATTCCCTCCCGTGCTAACTAAAGAATCCTGGCATTAAAGGACTGCTCCTCCCATAGAACCATTCTGCACCATCTATGTATTCGGCACATGGCTTCAGGCTGAACCGCTGCCAATCTTCAAACGTGCCAGCTTACATGTGACAGCACAAGCCTCAGGTGGCTGTCTATCTGTGCTGACTGATAATTACACGCTCTAGGTTTGAACATCCGATTTTAGTAACATAGAACTCATTTCTTCTGTTCATTGGGTCATTTGTGTGGCACATGTGTCTGATCATGTCTTACTATAGATGTACTTAAAGGAATATTCTGGGTTCAATACAAGTTAAGCTCTAATCAACAGCATTTGTGGCATAATGTTGATTACCACAAAAATGTATTTTGACTCGTCCCTTGTTTTCTTAAAAAAAAAGAAGCAAAAATCGAGGTTACAGTGTTGCACTTACAATGAAAGTGAATGTGGCCCATTTTTGGAGGGTTTAAAGGCAGAAATATGAAGCTTATAATTTTTTATTAAAAGCACTTACATTATTCTGTTAAAACTAATTTATTATTTGAGCTGTAACATTGTTTAAATCATTGTTTAACTGAATAACTGTAAATAATATAGACTGTAAATACCGTGATGTGGTATGACTTATGATTATGCTGTTAATGGCTATTTGTGTGTTGAAATTCAACCCTGTTACATTCAACCCTGAAATATTTGAAAAGCAACTCAATTAAATGGTTGTTGCACAAAACATATTATGAAAGAGAAATGTGATTTTTTTTTTATTTCGAATGTGTGATTTATTACAAAGCACAACTAAACAGAATCATACTATTACAATTTACTCAGTTATCTATTCAAATTAAAAGTATATGAAGTGCAAATTCACAGTTCATCAGTTAGTCCCAGAGTTAGTCACAATAAATAATAAGGCTTTATATTTAATGTGTTAATTCAGGTAGATTAATTGTATAAAAACTAATCATAATAAGGAATTTTCCTACCAGTGGTGCAATTCAGTCTTGAAGTACCACCTTCAAGTTTTTGCGACTCACAGTCATCATGAGGCAATCAGCGCAGCTCCAGCTGCACAGGCAACACGCAGAGCTGTACAGACAACAAACCAACAGCTGTTCAAAACAGCAGGACGAAGCAGAGTGCAGGGGACTAAAGACGCATTTATGAAGTTTCAAATCGTTTTAACTTAGCACAGCCTAGATACGGTAAAAACCAGAAAACGTGACGCAACCACAGTGATTTTCACCAAAAGCATACAACTGACGCATGTGTGCAGACAGAATGCAAGAACCATCTTGTGAGAGCAGCGTTTTCTACCTGGAACAGATTAATGAACCAAAATAGAGAATTTGTTATTTGGAAATAAACCAAATTAAGTTCCAAATGTAAATTCAGGAGGAGCTTGTTCATCTAATCCTATCAATTACATTTCATGGATATATAAGCGGTCGCTTAACTTGCTCCAGCGACATTCTTCCGGCATCCCTCCTCCTCCCTTTTGCCACCTTGATTCTAAATCTTGTATAACATATCTTCATAACCACATAACGGGTCCTGTACTTGAGCCCCTCAGTTATGGGCAGCACGCCAAACCTGTTTACCTTATCGCGCTCTGGGATTATATGAACCAGCAAACTAGTGAAACAACATGTATTTGGAGGCTTTTTCAGCAAATACTAATATATGTGATTAATTAGATTAATTAAATGCTATATCAGTTGATTTGATACCCAAAAAAAAGTGCATCGATTGACAGCCCTTATGCATAACGGTTCCTACTTTGCAAGGCTGTACCAACATATTTAAGAAAGGGAGCAATAGTTTTATAGTCATCTATTGAAACCACCATATTTGTTGACCAAAACATCCCTAATCTGAGTATTGGGATGCAAATCTCAATTACAGTCCCCCAATATTTATGATTGTTCTGACACCTGTTACTTTGTTCCTTTCAGTTCTTGAAAGTTCAACAGTAAACTTTTCAAATGAAATTATTTTTTATAATCCTTAAATTTCCAAGCACAAATGGCACTGTTTCCTGTCAATGACCCCTGTACTACAAACGTTTGGGGTGTAACAATGGCCCAGTACTGTTATCAGACTTTTGTTTTCCATGGAAGTAGCTCTTTCCCAGAAATGGGCTATTGTTCTTTGGCTCCTGTGTTGTGAGGGTTGGTCCCAGAGAGAACAGATGTTATTTGGGAACTGTTCCTCAAACCCACGGGCCGGTGTTTCTTGAGACAGCATTTCTTGGACTCCGATATTGCTGGCCGCCAAACGAACAACAGACTGCCAAGACCACAGTCTGCCACTCACAAAATAACAGCCAAGACTTTGCCCATCTGATTCCCCATAGTGTGGCCTTCCACTATCCAAACTCTTATGTAACTCCATTTATCTTTATTAGATCCATCACAGGCAGGAAAGTCAACAGTAGTCAGTGAAAAGCCCAAGAGGAAGTTTTTCTGTTGGCACATATTCAAGGAGAGGAGTACTGAAACTATAACATGGCACACAGCCAAAGTGAAGAGTCACAGAAGAGGACAGTAGGCATAAGCTAATGGGGATTTGGAGAACACTGCACTCTGGGGGATTGGTCCTGACACCTTGATGGTAGTGAATTACAGCTGTGCGACTGCTGAATAACAGAGATGCTTCGGGACAAGCCATCAAAGCTAGTGACCCACACACTGAGGATGTAACGCATAAATCATCATCAATTCAACTGGAAATCAAAGGAACAAATCTATTTCAAGAGCACTATTAAGGATTCTTAAAAAATCCTGACTCTGTTAGAAACTTTTTACATGTGTAGCTGAAGGGTGTAATTTCAACTAGCAGCACCAATGGATCTGCAATGACTGGATTTGAGCATTTACTAAAGAAAATGGTGTTTGATCATGCAAAACGTGCCGTTGGTGTTCTGAGTGGTTTCAAGGGCTATGCTATGATGTTGCAAGGTAGTTCTGAGTAGTTTTTAGTGTGTTGTTATGCAGTTACTTTGCTGTCCTCAGTGGTTGCTAGGGTGTCCTGAGTAGTTGTTTACCTACTTTCCCAAGTAAAAAGAGCCCATCCCAAGTCCCTTTATACACCGATCAGCCACAACATTAAAATCACCTGCCTAATATTGTGTAGATCTCACTGCAGTTCAAGGTTTGTCTCATTTTCTCTCATTTAAACTAAGAACTGTCACATGAAAGTTGAAAATGTTAGTTTTAAAATTGAAAGTCCTGATTACAGCACTTTTGTGTTACATTGCACTAGCTTTATAGCTAAAATGATACTTGGCTGTGTCTTTTTATGTTGTAGGCATCAGTCAGTCCACTGTTTTAATCTTAACTAAGTTTCTAAACTGACCTTCTGGGCTACATCATGTGAAATATCTGTTTGTGTCATCAGAACATTGATTCTTAATGTAGCATGTATGATCCAAACACCTGTTGCATGCTGTGTCAGGTTTAGAAGCTGGTATTATAAAGACACAATACAACTTCGAATCAAATGGCTCAATCTCACTGTATTTCATCAATGAAGTTAAATGTTTCAAAAGACATTACATTTCAAAGACATTGTATTTTGCATTCTTCAGCACTTTTATGTGAGTGTTCTGGCAGACAAGTGCAATGTCACTGATGACAAATATTATGTAAACAATGTGCATTTAACGTATTTGTATATGGCTGAAGAATTTGGCAGATAATGGAGAAATGGTGCTCTCTGTGCGGCGTCACAAAGAGATGGTAAGTGTTAATTGTCTTGTTAATTTGTTAAATGTTATCCTTTCAATACATAGACATGTTCAATACAGGTATGTTATGTGTAATTATTTTCTTTATCTGTCTTTCTCTGTATCTGTCCCAGACACCTGATGACATCATGCCATTTTAATGAGGAAGTTCGAATGCTACAAGATCTCCAGTTGTGCATTTCAAATTCAGTGTTTGTGTGCATATAAAATATACCCAAATTTAGTGTTGTCTTTTTTTAACAACTATTCTTTTTTATTATTATTATTTGAGTGTATGCAGCTACACACCAAATGTCCTCCCAAAAACGCAAAAAACATACCACATTCTTATTAGTATTATAATTTTGTAAGAAACAGATGATACAGTGAGTTTCATGTTTTTTTCATCATTTACAAATACCTTGAGTCAACAGACTTACCTTTGAGTCACTTTTATTTTAGAGACATGCTCTCTTATAATCTTACTGACCTAAAAAAAAAATTAAAAAAATGCTATGGTAAAACTGAATAAAAGATTTACAGTTTTTAAAGTATAATTGGCAATACTGTCATCTACTTGTCCTCAGTTGGACATGTATTATACCTCCTTTTAACCCATCTATCAAGCCTCTTTGCAAATTTTGACATACTTGACCAAGTCATGGTTCTGTTTTGACATTATTATTTTGCATTGTAATAGATACCTGCCATTCTCAACACTTGCACCATAATTGAAATACATACTGCTATTTGCACTTCTGTTTTGATGCTACTGTATTTCATTGGCTCTGTACTTGTACTCCGCAAAATGATACAGTTGAAACTAATCTAATCTCATGTTCAAATTTTGTATGATTTACTTCTGTTAAACACAAAAGGAGATGTCAGGCAGAATGTTAGGGCACAGGGGCGGTTCTAGAGGGGGGTGCCGGGGGAACGTAAAAGAAGCCTTCTCGGTTGACACATCCAGGGTAAGCACACAAACCTACCATTGTGAGTAAAGAAACAGATAAATACAGATCTAAACCAAAACCAACAAAGCTTCAGTACAGCATTCCTCCTCCTCACTTGTAAACAGCGCTGTTCTTACAGCTGTGACGCACATGCCTCCGTTCTCGTGTCTCAAATGCCAATGCAATTACATCACACGCGCGTACCGCTCCTGACCAGAAGGATGATGCAGTGTTAAGAGTTTTTTTGCACCAGAAGCTATCGTGTCGCTTTAGAAGATATTAATTTAACCGCTGGAGTCGTGTTGATGACGTTTATGCTGACTGTCTGTGATTTTTGGAGCTTCAAAAGACTTGCATTTAAAGGACCTAATGAGCCAAGATATTTTTCTATTCTTCTTCAAATCTGAAGAAAGAAAGTCATACACACCTGGGATATCATGAGGGTGAGTAAATAATGAAAGAATTTTCCTTTTTGGGTGAACTATCCCTTAGATGATTAGAGATTTTGTCAAATGGGATTTTGGGTTCACACACACACACACAATACAGTATTGATTCTGAAGTGTTTCGAACAATGCAATCCCATCACAGTGCACTCACCTTGCACTCCATGTGACAGTTTCACAGCACAAACTTACAGACAAAAAAAGGGACTTCATGCCCATTCACATATCATTGTTGTTTGGCCCGTTGTCATGTCACAGTCACATTTTACAGGTGATTTGACATGTGATAAAAATCATCATTCTAGCAGAATCCCCACATCTATTCAAACGTTCAGGAGTCTTGCTGAGTTTGACTGAGCGTGCTCCCATTGTTATATGAGCATGGAGAGTGTGTGTATTTGTGTATGTTACTGTGGTTTCACCATGGCTACAGGTGTTACACAGGTGAAGTTCTGAGCAGAGAGCCTTGGGGAACTCATTAAAAGATTTCAGAGGAATTTATTCAATGCTGTCAAACAGAGCGTACTGATAACACGGCTCAATTAAAAACCTTCAATGCTGGAAACAAATATTTTTCTTATATGATATTCTGATGGTCACTGACAATGTAACAGACATGAGCAAATCAAATGACAGAAACCGTTAACAAAGAACACATTGCGACCCAAGCCCTCTCAAAACTTTCACCTCAGTAGAAAACTTACCTGCACAAGTTTGTCTACAACGCATAAAGGATTTTTCAGAATCTATGTGGCGGTACATACGCAGAAAATTCGAAAATATGTGGAACAAAATCACAAATCATTATTACAAGTTATAATTATAACAGGAACATAAGATTATGTTGACGTGTGTTCATGCGTTTATGACAGGTGCAGTTTTACATAGAGATGGAGACTGGCTTGTGTGATGCGAGTTTATCACAAATGTAGGCTAAAACACTTAAGTAATCCCATTGTTAAAAGGACAAACATCTATCCATCCATCCATCCATGAAAAATCATGTGAATTGCTCCAATGCCTGAATTACAATGAATTTTGATAATATAACACTAGAGGACAATACCTGAGGAAAAAAAAAACTTCAAATAAATGGCAAGAAGGCACTGTTGTTTACAGTGGAATGTTGTTTTTCTGACACCTCATTTTTTATTTCCTTGATTATTGTATAGGCCTATATACAACATTGAGATGATAGATAGATAGATAAATAGAGAGAGAGAGAGAGAGAGAGAGAGAGATAGAAGTTCTCAAGTAATTATTCAAGACAAAGAAACAGTTGGTACTAAAATAAGAACAAAGAAACAAATTAAGAAAACTGCTTAAAGTTTCTAAAAGCAATATCAAACATTCAAGTAACATTAAGAAATAACCTACAGAGGTGGTATTGTTATTGTGTGTATGGTTTCTTGTACAATACACTTTGAAAGACTGAACTTAAAATGGCAACAGAATTGTGATTTTTTTGCTTATTTTATGACCTATACAAGGATTCGTAACTCGGACTTGTATGTAGTTATTGGTGACTCGACTTGGACACAATATTGGTGACTTGGACTTGAGCAGTGAGGACTTGGACTCAAGATCTAGTGACTTGACTACAACACTGCATCCCTCATTAGTCTAGGGTAGCTATGAGTGTAAATATAAATGTAATTCTCTGTACAATATCTCTAAAAATGTTGGGTCAAAAACAAGCCAATCCTTAGTAGTTTAGTGAATATAAGGGGCCGTTTACACGACAACGTTTTCAAGTAAAAACGGAAAACTTTTTATGCGTTTTGTGTTTTGGCTGTTCATTTACACGACAACGACATTTTGGGGCCTGAAAACGCAAACGTTTGAAAACGGGTTTCAAAGTGCAAGTTTTTGAAAATGATGCAGTTATCGTCGAATTTGTGAAAACGATGACGTTATGCGCACGCGTATTACATGTTATGTCTGTAGGCATGATCCGATCACATTTTGCACCACGCTTACACCTGTTTTTAGCTCTGACCACTTGTGATCAGAATCACAAAAAAAAAAAAAAAAAACTTTTTAATACCAGGTGTAAATGGAGTCTAAAACGACTGCAGGCGGAGCTAGCCAAAGCTATAGAATGACTTTTGGTAGAAGTCGTGCCCACATCTGTTTCCCTAGTAAGACCCTGTAACGTTGAGGCAGGCTGAAGACAGGAACACATGATGATAATGAAGTGTGAACCCAAGTGCAGTATTTATTAAAAATGTGAAATCCAAAATGTGAAATAATTCCAAAGTGAAAACAAAACAGAATATATAAACATAAACATAAACTTGACTAAATACAAACTTGACTATGACAAGAATCATGAATTGACCATGAAAACACAAAACAATACCTGACAAAGGCAAACATGAGGGTTTAAATACACAGACAAGGGTAACAAGAAAACATTACAACCAAATCACAAGACTGAGCAAATAACAAGATAAGACTAATAACCATGAACCAATGAATAGACAAGACTAATGAACATGATAACAAGACAATGACTATAAACCAATGAGAACAAAACACATTAAACATGAGTCACATGACAAGAACAGGAAATCACATGACAGACGGGAACTAGGAAGTAAACTTCAAAATAAAAGACATAAATGAAGAACATGTATCAAAACATGAACAAAAACAAACATAAATGTGACATTTGCCACCCTCAACGGGTGGCTTCCGACACCCAACAATCAACATGGGACAGCCGAGGCTTCAGGCGCTGGCTCTGGGATGGCCAAGGCTTTAGGCACTGGCTCTGGGACGGCCAAGGCTTTAGGCGCTGGCTCTGGGATGAACAGCCGAGGCTTCAGGCGCTGGCTCTGGGATAGACAGCCGAGGCTTCAGGCGCTGGCTCTGAGATGGACAGCCGAGGCTTCAGGCGCTGGCTCTGGGATGGACAGCCGAGGCTTCAGGCGCTGGCTCTGGGATGGACAGCCGAGGCTTCAGGCGCTGGCTCTGGGACGGACGAGGCTCCAAGTGCTGGCTCTGGGACGGATGAGTCTCCAGGCGCTGGCTCCTGGACCTCGGCAGGTGTGGGCGCTGGCTCGTTGACCGCGCCAGAAGTGGGCACTGGGTCCTTGACCACGGCAGGCGTGGGCGCCGGCTCACTGACCGCGGCAAGCATGGGCACGGGTGCTGACTTGTTGGCTATGGCAGGCGTGGGCGCTGGCCCACGAGCCAGGTGTGATGGAGGACTCAAACATGGCTGTGGACTCTGTTGTGGTGCTCACTGTAGGAGGACCAAGTTCAACATCAGCCACTCCCACAGTAAATGACAACCCACTGAGTAGCAGGGCAAAGTCGGTATAATCTTGGACAGCCCAATCTATTGCCCCTTGTGGCATCAGGGAATAAATGGTCTTGTTTAATCCTGCGTGAAAGAACAGTCTGAGGGAGACCTCATGTAACTCCACCTGATGACATAGTTCATAGAACTCCTCCATAAAATCCTCGATGGGTCGGGTCCCCTGACGCAAACGCATCAGTTTTACTGCTGGGTTCATTTTTGTTGGTCAGGTATTTTGTAACGTTGAGACAGGCTGAAGGCAGGAACAGATGATGACGATGAAGTGTGAACCCAAGTGCAGTATTTATTAACAACGAGAAGTCCAAAACGTGAAATAATTCCAAAGTGAAAACAAAACAGAATATATCAACATGAACATAAACTTGACTAAATACAGACTTGACTATGACAAGAATCATGAACTGACCATGAAAACACAAAACAATACCTGACAAAGGACAAAGGCAAACATGAGGGTTTAAATACACAGACAAGGGTAACAAAATAACATGACAACCAATCACAAGACTGAACAAATAACAAGATAACAAGACTAATAAACATGAACCAATGAAAAGACAAGACTAATGAACATGATAAGACAATGACTATAAACCAATGAGAACAAAACACATGAAACATAAGGGTCACATGACAAGACCAGGAAATCACATGACAGACAGGAACTAGGAAGTAAACTTCAAAATATCAAAATAAAAGACATAAATGAAGAACATGAATCAAAACATGAACAAAAACAAACAAACGTGACAGACCCCCAGGGAAAAGGTGGATACCAACCTGGTCTCATAGAGTCACGTTCCTATTACAAGTTTTTTGCTAAATTAGATTTACATGCATCGTGCTACGTATCACAGCAGTTTCCTGGTGAAATGAACACTTGAGGCGCTACAACAACAATTACTTTTATTAACTTTCGTACAAATAATGAGTAAAATGGCAGATTAACAGTTCATAAGCACTTATTTTTCACTCTGTTTCGTAACATTCGTAACAATATAGTAACAGTATACAGTTTAACAAGGCCCCTCAGCAAACCAGAGCAGAAGGGAGAAAATATTGGCTTACCGTTTATCACGCGCTGAAACTTCATCAGAACATCGAATCTTAGTGACGCCTGCGCTAAAACATGCTAGACACAGCACAATAAATGAAACAGAACACAGGTGTCTCGAGGTGCATTTTTAAATATTGAAGCTCTTTTTAAATTGACACGGTGTCTAAAGTCCGTCGGTCCTGAGCGATACTCAAAAGAAACAGCAAGACACACTGCAGCAGTCAAAGACATCCATCTAACATGTGATCAGAAAACATTTGAAACAGTGCAGGTGTGTGCAAAACATTTTCGGTGTGAACAGCCCCTGCAATCTCTCAAAAGTGTATATCTATGTTGCCGTGTCAAGTGCTTCAGTAGGTACTTGTGCTTTTGTATTCTTATCTGCATTTGTCATAAACTCGTAGTAACTGGGATATTTCCATTTAGTAAAACAGGTGCTCCGAGCTCCGCGCTCGTATCTTCCGACATCTTTTCACTTGAGTGATTTCTCAACATAGTGGCATGAGGCATATTGCCAATGCATTTAAAGGGTTGACGCTGAATTATAAAACAAATGTTATCATTAGACATTCAATTTCGATTTTCAATTCAACATTGTTTTATTTAGAATCACTGAAAGTCTATACAGTATGTAACGCAAGTAAATCATAAGTAACTGTAATTAAATTACTAAAAGTATTTAAGTATATAAAGTATATAAGAGTATTTCCTTTACTTTTTCAAGGAAAAAGTAATTTAATTACAGTTACAGTAACGTGTTACATCCAACACAGAATATAGAAGACCAGGATACGACTCCAGTAAAGCTCGTGTCGACACATGAGCCATTGCTTCAGCAATTGCATTTTTCATCTCACATTTGCTTTTCTGACACAATCGGTTAGGTTTAGGTTTAAGGTTTAGGGTAGGGATGTCAGTTTTGTTTATTTAAACTAGAAAAATAGATGAAGTTTTTAAGGTTAATGCGCTATCATCTCACATTTGCTTTTTATGAAGCTATCGGTTAGGTTTAGATTAAAGGTTTAGGTTAGGGAGGTAGCTTTTGTTTCTTTTAAAACTCCATCAACCATTACCATTAAAAAAAAAAAAAATATATATATATATATATATATATATATATATATATATATATTTTATGGAGAACATTTCATTCTCTTTTAATGCCACACAGTGGACATTTCACCTTGGAAATGCCTCGATATGTGTCATGAACCATGTAATTTTACTATGCAAAAAAGTTGCCACAGTTACGTAATTTTAATGATATCAGCTGTTATAAACGTTTATAACAAAATGCATAAAACTGGTGACATTCATGTACTACCTGCCAAATAATGAACCTCTTTTCTTCACATTTTATAAATGCTTAATAATACTAATTTAACATCAGTAACCTATGAATATGAACCTATAAATGTACCTAATGTAAAATGGACAGATGTGGAACATTTATTAAGGAATTGTCAATATTAGAAACCTGTACATGAGGTTCAGTATGGTTTAATGGTCATTAGACTTTATTATATGTTATATGCTGTTAATGAAGGCCTAAAGAGTGTTTTTGCAGAGGACTTTAGGTAACTAGGACTAGGTAAGTTGGAACATAACTCATCAACACAACAAGGAAACTGACAGAAGTCACAGTAATGAATATAAACGCAAAGCAGACTTTAGCTTGACATTATTACTTCTTTTACTTTCACTATAATAGTCAATTTTGCTGCATTGTGACATAAATCATTAATTAAAGAAGAGCATTTTTTTTATTAATATAAGTCTAAAGAAGTGTAATAGGTTAATAAAGCATTTATAACTTGGTAACTGCTTATTAATGATTTATAATGCATTTGTAAATTACTTTAGTCATTAACGGATCCCTATAAAAACCTTCAACAAAGGGAATATTAATGTAAAGTGTTACCAATATTTATTTATTTATTATTATCATCATTTTGTGAATTATATCCTCATAACCAAATTTTTTAATATCATCATATTTTGTAATAGCTGTTGGATAAACAAGTAAACACAATAAAACCACACTGGGATACATTGAGGCAAAGGACAACTATAACAAAGGAGTATTTTAACTTAAACCAAGTTCTAATCTAACTAGGGTTACACATTTACCCAAATGAAGCAGATTGGTAAATTAACCCATACTGGGTTAAGTTTACCGGACAAATTTGTTATTTTCATTTTTCTTATAGCAAAATCTGTAAAATGTTTTAATAGATTAACAGTGAACTTCAAATGGCTATTTAGACCTACACAACATTAAACTTAAAGTAAGATTTGGTATGTCAGCCTTAATAAAATAGGCTAATTTTTATTTGATAACAATCTAGTTTTTGAAAATCATGACAGATGCATTCAAAATCAATACAAAACATTTCTGAAAGAAAACCTTGGATTCAACACGACAAACAAAGATGTGCTCTCAACATCATATAAAAATGTGGTCATATACACTTTTGAAAAGTGATGTCATCACCCAACGTTTCCAAAATAACCCAACAATTTTTTTACACCAATATGCTTTTCAATATTTAGTTTTCCCTCTAGAAAAATTTAATATATGAGACTGTGATTACAATTTAAGCTTTCATGCTTCACAATGAGGGTTTATTCTGAGTCCTGCATAATTTAATTAGTCAAGCACACAAGCCTTTGCATGAACTGTGTTATGGGACTCAAGATAAGCTGCACATGTGCATTGATTATGATAATGTCCAAAAAGCCTTCATCTGAAATATTCAGCACACGCACATAAACTGCTGATCATGATTTCAGTATTTTCCATGCAGGAACTCCTTTACAACCCAACACAAACCAACAATAACTAACTTAATAACGTTCAATTTCTGATCATGAAGCTTTTCTCTGTCTTCATATTTGTTGTCCAGTGATGTTATTGAGAAATCTTCCTTACAGTAGATCTCATTAGGTTTAATATCAATTCATAGCAGTGATGTCAATTCAGTGTAGGAGATGACTGATTGAGTTATCTGAGTGGATGGCACATTAAGGATTAATCAGATTATTTCGGCTTGTGTCAAACTGCCTTACACCAATCAAATAAGATAAAGTGCAGGCCACAACATCATTACCTTGGTAAGGAAACATTTATATACAGATGTGCTCGATCTGCCATCACAGAGTCTTGAATGCCAGCCATAACCTGTGTCTGTCATACACTGCCGTCATATCGCATTGACTCCTGTTTTATAAGCCATTATAAAAAAATGTATTTAATTGAACAGCAAATGTGGCTGCATTACATCTGTCTGAAGTAAAATGTCTGTATGTAGTTACTTTTACCTTGGGATTCATATTTAAAATGTACATATGTCACTGATGTGATTTTCTTTTGGTCTGGATCTGCACTCAAAAAAAAATATATATATATATTTTAGCCTATTTTTAAGATTTACACATTTCAATTTCCTAACATACTTAAAATATATTTTTTTATTATTATTTTCAAGATTACACAATTCAATTTGATGGAATTTTGTTATGAAATTGGAATGCATAAATATTAAAATAATTTTTGAGTCTATTAAATTATAAAAATACATTACAAATGCAATTCACAACAAAACAATTACTTAAATGATGAACATGTTTTCAATTTGTAAGTTCAAAGTCATTTTTATGTTGTTTTTTTTTTTCTTGGGGTTTAAAGTGAATGTAGGTGAAAGATTATATATACAGATATATTATTAATGTTTGAAAAAAATATATATATCAAAGTTAGCTGGTGTAACCAACATATAGGTTGCCATAAGAGTAAACATTAGAAGACTTCTTAATATTCATCAGACTTTTTCTTGATGATTTCCTCACTTGTCAATTTTTAAATCATTAAAGGATTTATTTATTTATTTATTTCATTTTATTTTTGTAGAAAATGTTGTAAATGTAAATGTTTTTCAAAAATTTTTAAACCAACATGGACACATTTTTACAAACTTGACACATAACTAGATTTTTGAAAGATTTCTATTATTTTTAATATCAGACAACCTTATTTGTCTATAATATTTAACATGCAGTTTAATATGAATCTTTTAAATATTTTTACAAACTTAAGAATTAATCATTAATAAAAAGAACAATCATTTAGGGCTAATGTTTAAAAAAAATATATATTTCGGTTCAGTTTTTGAACAGTTATTTACATAATTTTAATTATGTTTGATATTTACTTATTCCTAGCTAAATAATTTATTCAATAAATACTTTTTACTGCAAAAAAGTTCATATTATATCTTCTCATCTAAGCAGATGTATACAGCAGATTTTGTTATTAAATTTATTTAGATGAATGCATTTTCATAATCATATATATATATATATATATATATATATATATATATATATATATATATTATATATATACTGATCAGCCACAACATTAAAACCACTGACAGGTGAAGTGAATAACATTTATTATCTCGTTACAATGGTACCTGTCAAGGGGTGGGATATATTAGGCAGCAAGTGAACAATCAGTTCTTGAATTTCTTGTATTGGAAGCAGGAAAAGTGGGCAAGCGTAAGGATCTGAGTGACAAGGGCCAAATTGTGATGGCTAGACGACTGGGTCAGAGCATCTCCAAAACGGCAGGTCTTGTGGGGTGTTCTCAATATGCAGTGGTTAGAACCTACCAAAAGTAGTCCAAAGAAGGACAACCGATGAACCGGCGACAGGGTCATGGGCGCCCAAGGCTCACTGATGCACGTGGGGAGCGAAGGCTAGCCCGTCTGGTCCGATCCCACAGAAGAGCTACTGTAGCACAAATTGCTGAAAAACATAATGCTGGCCATGATAGAAAGGTGTCAGAACACACAGTGCATCGCAGCTTGCTGTGAATGGGGCTGCGTAGCCGCAGACCGGTCAGAGTGCCCATGTTGACCCCTGTCCACCGCCAAAAGCACCTACAATGGGCACGTAAGCATCAAAACTGGACCAGGGAGCAATGGAAGAAGGTTGTCTAGTCTGATGAATCATGTTCTCTTTTAGATCAAGTGGGTGGGCGGGTGCGTGTATGTCGTTTACCTGGGGAAGAGATGGCAGCAAGATGCACCATGGGAAAAAGGCATGCCGGCGGAGGCAGTGTGATGCTCTGGGCAATGCTCTGCTGGGAAACCTTGGGTCCTAGCATTCATGATGGTGTTATTTGACATGTACCACCTACCTAAAGATTGTTGGAGACCACGTACACCCCTTCATAGCAATAGTATTCCCTGATGGCAGGGGCCTCTTTCATCAGGGTAATGCGCCCTGCCGCACTGCAAAAATTGTTCAGGAATGGTTTGAGGAACATGACAAAGAGTTCAAAGTGATGACTTCACCAAATTTCCCAGATCTCAATCCATCTATGGATGTGCTGGACCAACAAGTCCGATCCATGGAGGCCCCACCTCGCAACTTACAGGACTTAAAGGATCTGCTGCTAACATCTTGGTGCCAGATACCACAGGACACCTTCAGAGGTCTTGTGGAGTCCATACCTCGACGGGTCAGAGCTGTTTTGGCGGCACGACTTTAATGGTTTTAATGTTGTGGCTGATCGGTATATATATATATATATATATATATATATATATATATATATATATATATTTCACTGTAGAAATGTCCATTAAAATTAATTTCCCTGACTGAATTGATTTACATGACTCCAGGCATGAAAATCACTATTCATGTATTATTATTTTTCCATCAATTTTCCACGCGTGGAAATAACTTCATGTTAATACCGTAACTTCAAGACTTTATCAGTGCGCCTCTCGCGTCTTGATGCTCTCTATCTTCATTCGGAGGACCAGGACGCAACGCACGCTGTGAGAAATCTGTACGGAGACAGAATGGACTGACTTCAGCTCTTCTCTCATTGGTCCTCAGTGCGGTGGGCCGGTGCAGCGCTGCTTCGGTTGGCTCTCTGATTGGTTGTTTTTGGGCAGTGGGCTGGTACAGCGTTGCCTCTATCTCTTCTCTGATTGGTCGGTTTGTGCGGAGGGCGGGTGCAGTGCTGTCAGTACCTACATACACAAGCAGAGGAGATACAATAGGGCAACAGCGGTCGCTATGTTAGACGCATCAGCGCAATGTGATGGTGCGCGACCGAGCAACAATCAATAATATTACATAAAATCGTCAAGAAAATTACAGAAAAGGCAGCTGAAATATACATATACTATTTCTACAGTTTGCGCATCCTTTGTGTCTTGAAAGGTAGGAAACATTTCATTTGACTTTATTATTATTAATAATATTTATTGATGCTCAGTGTAATTCTTCATTTGCCATGAGAACCGCTTCAAAAATAATATTTGCATGCAGTTTAGATAATGCAGATCATTTCCAAAGGTTTAGATACATAATTTTTCTTATATGCATTATAATGGAACATTGCCTAATTGCTATTGGGACAGGGCATGCAATCAGGGAGAAGCATGTTTTTTTTTTTTTTTTTTTTTTTTTCGTTCTTTCAAAATTATTGACATAAATGTCTCAATGCAGCTGAGCCCATCACTATGTAATCTGCATAGGAAGCAATGCACTGAAGAACAAAAGGCAGCCAAAACACATCTTGAGCTGTCTGTCAGGCAGGTGTAATGCAGAGGGAAATAAAGACATGTCCTTCAAGACGTTTATTTATAGAGGTCTGTTACATTTAGAATAGATTTTTTTCTTAATTTTATGACATTTTGTTCACATGGACACCCACATGCACACAACACAGTCCCAAAGGGATAGTACAGTCAGTATGTACCCATCAAACTGAAGGTACTTGAGATGTTCTTAAAGGGGTAGTTCACCTTAAAATGAAAATGCTGTCAGTTAAATACTCATAACTAGAGAGGGAGGTGGTCGATCGTGAAATAATGCTAATATAGATGCGATATAGCCTACAACTGAAATAAGGGGGCTTAGGAAATGTGGGGACAATAAATGCCCTCGTAATGAATTCTTAATTTAAAAAAATACATTATTATTATTATAATTTTTTTGTAACATCAAATGATGTTCTTAATGTTCTATTATAGTCCTAGTTATACATATAATGGCATAAAATATCAACGTTCATTTCATTCTTAAATGTAGCTAATAATTCTCCATCTTGAAATTGTTTTGTTAATGAATTAATTAAATTGCCGTATTTGACATAAATGGATGAGAATCAGTTTATGCTTTAAATGGTTGTGGAAAAAAATGCCATCATAAAAGTAAAAAAAAAAAAAAAAGGCAGATTTTGCAAAAGTTAATTTCTGATGCTGCTTTTGAGCAGTGTTGGATGTAATCTGATTACAGAGTAAGTAGTTACTGTAATCTAATTACTTTTTGTGGGTGGGGGAGTAGAGTAATTAATTACATTTTAAATTGATGTAATCAGATTACAGTTACTGACCTTCAATTAAGTTAATTACTTTTACATACATTACTCATAACTAAAACATGAGTTATGTTAATATGTATGTCTGTTTGTATTTCTCTTACAGGACAAAATACTGCACAGACATCATTTTGAATTCATTGCATGGAAAAACAAACTTTTCTGTGAAAAGCGTTTTAGAAAGTAACTTAAAAGTAATTAGTAATTTGATGACATTTCCCATGAAGAAATCAGTAAAGTTATCTGATTACAAATTCTTACTCTTTTTGAGTAACTTACACAACACTGCATAAGACAGGCTTTTCAAGGCCTTTGACATTCGCACAAAACTCAGCCAAGCTAGATTTATCCATCCAGAATTGATTGGATTGTGAAAAATGGGCATAGCATTCCAGAATGGAGTCAGGCGGTGGAGGGGAGGGGTTAAAATGTAAGAAGGATTTGTGATGTCACTAGAAAACGAAAATAGTTTCAGAGGCGGAGCAAGTTATACTTTTTTTGATAAAAAATTATGAAGACCAAAATTTTTTACATTTTTTATAATGTGCACAGATCGTTCGCAATAAGATCAAGAACATGCATTAAGAAAGTAAATAGGGTGAATTTTGATTTCATGTTGACTTTAAGGTTAGTCTTTGACCTGCCTGTGCTGAGTGTTGGTTCTGATGTAAAAGCAGTAAAGAGGCTCAAACCCTGAGTGTTTTTGCTAATCTTTCTCCAAGCGTGGACGCAAAATGCAGAGACTAGCCAAGCCCGCTGCCTTTGATGTGCTTCATAGCACCATGAGCGCTGTGTGTGTGTGTGTGTACACAGGACTCAGAACGAACAGCACCAGCAAACAGAGCATCACTAACAGGGCTTATGGCGCTTTTCCTACAGTCTCAGAACACAGTAGAGCGCGCAGTTGTAAAGTACATCCTGTTAGGGAGCCAGAGACATAACAAAACAACTAAATGTTTTTTTTTTTTAAGAAATTGGGAGTGGTTTAGTATACATAACATGACATTTGCAACCCATTTTGCTTCAGACTGGATCTGTAATGTAGAATATGCACTTCGTTTTCGCTGTCACTACACGTGCTTGTTGTTGTGATTAATAATTGAGGCGTTTGTGCTGCAAACCCCGTCAGTAGGCTTATATATCTAACCCTCATACACTGATTACACCATAACTCTAATGATAGTTTTGCTCTAAAGGCTGCCCAGTTCTGTTTTCAGGGCAAGACAAATCTTCTTCATTACCAAGACTGATGGCACATGGTGTTGATTTTGTCCGCTGCTTGATTACCATGGGTACAGAATCATTCAAATGCACTTGTCTTGCAAATGGAAATATAAACTTGAATTGAAATGGTAATTGAGTTTTTGTGCTGCACAGTGTGAGTGGCTTAACATGCATACCGCCTAACATCATCTTTAGTGTTACACGGAAGAAAGTCATATAGGCTTGAAACAACATGAGGGCGAGTAAATTATTTTTTCGGGTGAACTACCCCTTTAAGTGATTGGAAGTACATGGATATTTACAGTCAGAATGTACGGTGTGGTGGCTGTAAGTGGCCGCACAGCATTGATTAAGCTGTTTGTAATGATTATTAGCTTTAAATGGCTCAGCGCTGGATTTTTGGCAGCCAGCAGCACTTTATCTCTTGCAGCAGTGGCTGGAGGAGCAGAGCTACAGTGTATAAACAGTGAATGTAGGATAAGGAACAGAACAGGTCATCAAAGCACACTCTCAGCACATTTGTAATGGAGAGCTGCATGAAGCAAGGTGTCCTACAACATGACACCATTTCCTCGGGAGAGGAGAAACCGTGTGGGCTGTTTCTGTGTATGTCCACTGGATCTATCCATCTATCTATCTATCTGTCTGTCTGTCCGTCCATCTGTCCGTCCGTCCGTCCATTCATCCATCTATCTACTGTGTCTGAACTATTATCAGGAACCTGTTTGACTTTAAACTAGAGGTTGACCATTAGTGGATTTTACCGATACCGAGAACTAAGGAGGTGGGAAGGGCCTATAATCAATTAATTGGCAGATAGTTTTTGAAATAGTTTTCTAGAATGTCAAAAAATGTCCTTACTATGGTGGGCACAGAAAAAGAGTTCAAAATAAATGAAATCCCAGATGTGGTTTATTGTTCAACCAATACCCACAAAAAACTGAAAAAATGAAGATTTGGTGCATAACGTGGGACTTTTAAGTATAAACAAGCCTGAAACACACCGGGTCCTCTTATTTTGAAATGATGAAAAAACTATCAGCAACTACCACCATAGATTTTTGCCGATAACCAATAGTTCCAAAAAGCAACTATCGGCACCGATTAATCTGTAAAACCGATATATCGGTCTACCTCTAATTTAAACTTTAGTGTTAGGAATTTAAAGATGGAGAGAGAAAGAGAGAGACCATTGTCTCCTTCTGAAATGCAAATCATTGCAGTCTCATTCAGAAGGTTAAGACATTTGTGCATTTATGAATATGTGAGCTGTGGCTCTGGGGAGCTGTAGTGTTTGTCTGAATGCAGCAGCTGCCACTTAAAGGAATACTTTACCCAAAAATGGAAATTCTGTCATTATTTATGCACCCTCATGTTGTTGTTTTTTTGTGAAAAAAAGGATTATAAAAACAAAGCTCTTTTCCATACAAAAACAGTTTAATCACTCAAGTCTCTGAATAAATCTAAGTTGTTATAAATTATATGACAAGTTTGTAGGTTTGGTCTTGGCGGACTAGGGGGCCTATTTTAAAAGCGCTAAGCGCAGCGCTATGCCATAAGTCATAAGCACAAAGTCAATGGGCATGGCCATGAAGTTTTGGTATTTTCGTACAAGCATGCGCTAAGTCTAGGCATGATTGGCAAAATTATGCATGCAAAGTTCTAATGGGCTGGATCAAGTGCAATTTAATTCTGAGGTCTGTGTCCTAATATATGGTCCATTCCCTCAAGCACCAGCGATATAAACAAAGACAGCAAATTCATGAGAAGTTTGTAGTGTAAATGGACAGTATGCAATGAATTAGAACAGGGGTTCTCAACCTTTTGGAACTTGCCCCCCTGTCATAAATAACACCTGTTTCACATCACCATTCGGCTCATGAGGCAAATGAGGTCAAACTATTTAAAGGGCTGTTTCATTGCAATGGCCACTGGAGAAAATGTATTATTTAAGTGGAAATTTCCACATTCTTGACTCTTGAAAGGAGAAAATGTAAAAGGGAAACAACATTACAGTTCTTATGCCTTCCATATATATTGTTATATATTACATATATAATATAATGTGTATAAACTCACCACTGAGTTTTGTGTGTAGAGTGCTCGAATGTCTCAGACTGCAACGCGATTTTATAAAAATCTGTCAGAGGGCCAGATAAAAGTGACTGGCGGGCCACCAGTTGACTATCCCTGATGTAGAGTTTCATGACTGAATTTAGGATTATTTCATAATGACTATGGCTGTCAAGCTCAAAAAAGTACATGAGGAAGATTAATAAGGACTGAATTTTCCTTATTGGATAGGAACTATTAAGACTCAATGTAACGGGTAAGGATGGGCAAGGAGGAGGCCAGAACCGGCTGAGTAGTCAACGAAACTTTTAATGACATAACACAACTTAAATCAACTTAAACACACACACACAGCATCTGCGTGTGTCTCTCTCTCTCTCGAACTGGCGCCTCCGGCTCGTCTTTATCCCCCTCCCGACTGATTAGAACAATTCTGTGCCAGGTGTGCATCCTCACGGCCTGGCCACGCCCTACTCCTCATCACACTCAAGTTCTGAATCAGATTAAGAATTCCCAGTTACCTGACATAGATGCTCTTTCATCTGCTGTGTGTCTGTCCTTTAGATGGGAAGCAGACTGAGCTAGATTTGTGCACCGTGACTGTTCACACAAGGGAGTCTAAAGTATTTAATGAGTAGCCAAAAACAGAAAAAAACATTTCCGGCAGATCCATACAATGTCCCTCTTTTGCTGTTTCTCTCTCTTTCGCTCTCTCTCACATTCAGATCTCCACAGATGGTGTTGATGTACAGGAAGTGTTGACATCCTGTCTCATTCAACACATTAATGAGCACTGGCAGGACTGTCATTCACAAATCTCACCAGCAGTCTGTTAAATGAGCAGATATTGCCATTGAGCATTCTTTCAGCTGCTCATAATGAAATGTAATATATGAATAGCTGAATGAATTTTCATAATGGACTATTCATTGTTTTTCCACACATGACTGAAACACAGGTGTTTGGAGTGATAATAAGAGGCAAAACTAGATTTTTTTATATACTGAAGAAAATGTGAGAAATGCTTGCCAGTGCAGAACTCGCTGGTACAATGCTAGGGTGTTGCAGATGGTTGCCAAGTCGTTGCTATGCTGTTGCTAAGGTCTTCTGTGTGGTTTCTAATGAATTATTCTAATTAATCAGCTGAGATATGACCATTTTGAGATTATAGGCATTGGCTAATAACTACTGATGAACATATGTGGTCATTCCGCCAATAGTGTCTGTTCTAATGACAGTCTAGTAAATGGATAAAATGTTTAAAATATATATTTTCTGTTATCAAATACATTTTAGTGATTTTTATATATATATATTTTTTTTTGGTAAATATTATACAATCTTATATATACGGTATACACTATATGGCCAAAAGTTTGTGGACACCCCCTTCTAATTAACGAATTTGGTTACTCCATTAAATCCAGTAAAGAAAAATCTTAATGTTTCTTTATGTAATGGCTTGGGCTTTGTGTGCTTCCAACTTTATGGCAACAGTTTGGGGTTAGCCCTTTTCTGTTCCAGCATGACAATGCCCTTGTGAACAAAGTGAGGTCCATAAAGAAATGGTTTACTGTGTCTGGCGTGGAAGAAATTGACTGGCCTGCACAAAGCCCAGACCTGAACCCCACTGATCACTTTTGGGATGAATTGGAACAGCAACTGTAAGTCAGGCCCCATCGACCAACATCAGTTCCTGATGTCACTGATAGCCTTGTGTCTGAATGAGAGCAAATCCCTGCAGCCATGTTACTACATACGGTATAGTGGAAAGCCTTCCCAAAAGAGTGGAAGCTGTTATTACAGCAAAGGGGGAAATTGATGCCTAAGGTTTTGAAATTAAATGTTCATCAAGCACATATGGTGTCCACAAACTTTTGGCCATATAGTGTATTTTATATATATATATATAAACGCCAAAACAACGCCAACCCGCATCTCAGAATAGCATTCTGAGATGATATTCTTCTCACCACAATTGTACAGAGTGGTTATCTGAGTTACCGTAGACTTTGTCAGTTTGAACCAGTCTGGCCATTCTCTGTTGACCTCTCTCTTCAACAAGGCATTTCTGTCCACAGAACTGCCCCTCACTGGATGATTTTTGTTTTTGGCACCATTTGCTGTAAATTCTAGAGACTGTTGTGTGTGAAACTCCCAGGAGATCAGCAGTTACAGAAATAATCAAACCACCAACGATCATGCCACAGTCTGAATCACTGAGATCAAATTTTTTCCCCATTCTGATGGTTGATGTGAACATTAACTGAAGCTCCTGACCCATATCTGCGTGATTTTATGCATTACACTGCTGCTGCATGATTGGCAGATTAGATAATCGCATGAATAAGTAGATTTACAGGTGTATCTAATAAAGTGGCCAGTGAGTGTGTATATATATATATATATAATTATTATTATTATTATTATTATTATTATTATTATTATTATTATTTAATCTAACCTTAGCAAGCACCACTAAAAAACATCTTTATCCTTGATTAAAAATGAAAATGTTTGGACAGTTTCCTTGCATATTCAATGTGACGGACTGTAACAACAGCATTCTTTGTGTTTATTAATGTTATTTTACGATCAATTCAGGTTAATTTCAACTCAGCTCATTTGACAAACCAATATAGTGAATGTTCGCTGAAAAATGTGAACTGGTGTTATGCAACATGCAAAAGTTTGTCTTCTGACGCCTTTTAAATGGGGTTTTGTGGTGCGGAAGTAAATAGCCATGTGGAACTGAGTAATTTTGGTGTTACAAAGGGGACTGGGGTCTGTGCCCTCTGATCTTTTGTTCAGCTCAGCTCTCTTCTCATGTCAGATACTTTGATGTGCACATGAAAGCGCCTCCTCATAACAGAGATCAGTGAGCTGCAGGATGCAAAAGGTTATGTAAGAACTCGTTTGTATTAGTTGCCAAATCAATCTCTGTAACTTTTATGATGGGGATAAAGCGTGTCCGATGCAATCTTGTTTCACTGTGCAAGGAGAAATTGACTCTTTTAGGATCTATTAAATGGGAGATTCTTCAGTCAGGGGAACTTTTCTGTTCCCTAGGAAGAAAAAATGCTTTTTTGTTTGTAGAAATATAGTTTGAAGAAGTTAAATTTTTTAAGATTTCAAGTAGTTGAAAGTGTCTCTTCTTTTCTGAATCTTTTTTTCTTATTCTCTTTCCTACCTTCAGATTTCTAAATCATCACATCATCGTGATAACTAGCCCTTCCCTCTGAAGAAATGACCTCCTCAGCTCACACGTCCTGTTCCTCCACTGACATCCTTGATGAGCTGCAGCTCATCACTGCACAGAATCTGGAGAAGGTGGACATCAACAAATACTATGAGGTGATCAGGGAGCTCGGCAAGGGCACCTACGGCAAAGTGGACCTGGTCATCCACAAGATCAGAGGTAGGTAGCAGGTGATGCACCACAAAGAACGCTCATAGCTTGGTTTATTGGAAATGATTGAAGATATTTAAGTACCGTATACAGGATATACATGATACAATTACATTTAACTCACATACTTAATGTGTTCATGTGCTGTTTAGTGCATGTCCCTGTGAAACTCTGAAATCAGCACTACATGATAATCTGAGGCATGGCTTCCCATATGGGAATCATAAGGAATTCAATTAATCTGGTTCCAATTCTGATTCCTCTTAAATCCATTTGCGTTGCGATTCCATTAATGATTCTTTTAGTACTTGAATAAGTCAGTTACTCGTGTTGGGTGTAATCTGATTACAAAGTATTTTAAGTAATTTATTTACTTTTTAAGTCAAAAAGTAGTGAATACATTACATTTTAAATTCATGTAATCAGATTACAATTACTGACTTTCAGTTAAGTTAATTACATTAAGTACACTACTTGGATTATACTTATTTCTAAAATAATAGTAATATAATGAGAAAAAGAATGAGCCCTCAAAATTATTTTAGAAAGTAACAAAAAATTACTTTTCTAGTAATATAATTACCATTTTAGAGAAGTAATTAGTAAATTGTAGTGGATTACTTTCTTTGAGTAATTTACCCAACAACTGATTCAGTGTGTGAGAGTTTATATCCTTGTCTAGATTGTTTGACTGTACATGAATATTTGTTGCACGCAACCATTGAGGACAGTGCAATAGGGAGACATGTTGTCTATTTATTGTTTTTGCATTGTTTTGCGGCATGCAGTCTTTCTCTCTCATCACATTCTACTTAGACTGCAAGCTCACAACGCATATACTGTAAAATATAATTTCAGTCATGACAACTCTCAGAAAGATTTAGCATGTTATTGTGGGTATGACATGTTGATAGGATATTGGTCTTGTTGGACTAGATCTGCTACGCTGCTGCTGCTGCTGCAGAGTACATATGGAGACTTGTTACTGCATATTGAATTAAGCATGTGTACATGCTGCTGCTGCTTCTGCACAATTAGATAAACACAAGACATGCTGCATCAACCATGTATGACATTCTGCTGCACAATTAGACATAAATACAATCCCCCAACAAAGCAGAAATGCTGCACAAATATATAACACAAAATGCAAACACAACCCCCCAAACAAGCAAATCTACCACTAAAACTTGTGTACTGCTGCTGCTCCAAAGAGCCATGTGCACCAAGTGTACAGTATCAGAATCAGAATCAGAATCAGCTTTACTGCCAAGTATGCTTACACATACAAGGTATTTGTCTTGATGACAGGAGCTTCCAGTGTACAACAATACAAAAACAATACAAAAACAGCAGCAAGACATAGATCATAATAAAAAATAGTTATACACATACATACATACATACACACACAGACACACACATACATACATACACACATACACATATGTAGTGCAATCTAATACAAATCTGTTATTTGTTATGTACAGTGCAAATACAAATCTGTTATGTACAGTGCAAATGTTTGTTTTTTTTCTGTTTTTTTTCCTCCAGAGATATGAAATGGCAGAAGAGGTTGGATGTGTTGGATAAATATAAAAAAAGACTAAACTGTGTATTTCACATAGTTATTGGTTAATGGGGCAATTTAACTGTTGATGAGATGAATAGCCTGAGGGAGAAAACTGTTCCTGTGCCTGACGGTTCTGGTGCTCAGAGCTCTGAAGTGTCGGCCAGAAGGCAACAGTTCAAAAAGGTAGTGGGCAGGGTGAGTGGGGTCCAGAGTGATTTTTCCTCACTCTGGAAGTGTATAGTTTCAGTTATTGAAGTGCAGAGGACAGACTCAATGACCGTTGAGTAGAACTGTATCAGCAGTGCCTGTGGCAGGTTGAATTTTCTCAGCTGGGGAAGGAAGTACAACCTCTGCTGGGCCTTTTTCACAATGGAGTTAATGTGTGTCTTCCACTTCAGGTCCTGTGAGATGGTAGTGCCTAGGAGCCTGAATGACTCCACTGCTGCCACAGTGCTGTTTAGAATGGTGAGGGGGGTCAGTGTTGGGGTGATCCTCCTAAAGTCCACAATCATCTCCACCGTTTTGAGCATGTTCAGCTCAAGGTTGTTTTGACTGCACCAGACAGCCAGCTGTTCAACCTCCCTTCTGTATGCAGACTCATCGTCATCTCGGATGAGGCCGATGACAGTGGTGTCATCTGCAAACTTCAGGAGCTTGACATGAGGGGTCCTTGGCGATGCAGTCATTGGTGTAGAGGGAGAAGAGTAGTGGGGAGAGCACACATCCCTGGGGAGTACCAGTGCTGATTGTACAGGTGCTGGAAGTGAGTTTCTCCTGTCTCACAAGCTGCTGCCTGTCCGTCAGAAAGCTAGTAATCCACTGACAGATAGACATGGGAACAGAGAGTTAGTGTAATTTATTCTGGAGTATAGCTGGGATGATGGTGTTGAAAGCCGAACTGAAGTCCACACAAAGGATCCTTGCATATGTCCCTAGTCTGTCCAGATGTTGCAGGATATGATGCAATCCCATGTTGACTGCATCATCCACAGACCTGTTTGCTCGATAAGCAAATTGAAGGGGATCTAGAAAGGGTCCAGTGATGTTCTTCAGGTGGGCCAACACCAGTCTCTCAAATGATTTCATGACCACAGACGTCAGGGTGACAGGTCTGTAGTCATTAAGTCCTTTGATTTTTGGTTTCTTTGGGACAGGAATGATGATTGAGCGTTTGAAGCAACATGGGACTTCACACTGCTCCAGTGATCTATTGAAGATCTGTGTGAAGATGGGGGCCAGCTGGTTAGCACAAGATCAAAGACACACTGGTGAGATGCTATCTGGGCCTGAAGCTTTCCTCGTCTTTTGTTTCCAAAAGACGCGGCTCACATCATCTTCACAGATCTTAAGTGCAGGTTGAGTAGCAGGAGGGGGGAGGAGGGGGGTTGCAGGAGGTGTTGGTGTTTGTGTGAAGTGAAGGTCAGAGTGGGTGTGGGGTGTGAGATTGGGCCTTTCAAATCTGCAGTAGAACACATTCAGGTTGTCAGCCAGTTGTTGGTCCACCACAGGGTTGGGGGTAGGAGTCCTGTAATTTGTGAATTGTTTCATGCCACTCCAACCTGATGCAGGGTCGTTAGCTGAAAACTTGTTTTTCAGCTTCTCAGAGTATCTTCTTTTAGCCACTCTGATTTCCTTATTCAGTGTGTTCCTGGACTGATTGTACAAGATTTTATCCCCACCCTCCTCTTTGGCCTGACGAAGCTGCCTAAGCTCTGTTCTAAACCACGGTTTGTCATTGTTGAACTTTAAATAAGTCCTAGTAGGAATGCACATATCCTCACAGAAACTGATATATGATGTAACAGTATCTGTGAGCTCGTCCAGGTCTGTGGCTGCAGCCTCAAAAACACTCCAATCTGTGCAATCGAAGCAGGCTTGTAGTTCCCACTCTGCTTCATTGGTCCATTACAGTCCTTACTACTGGCTTGGTTGATTTTAATTTCTGCCTGTAGGTTGGAAGAAGATGAACCAGACAGTGATCAGAGAGTCCCAAAGCTGCTCTAGGGACAGAGCAATATGCATCCTTTATTGTTGTGTAGCAATGATCCAGTATGTTCCTGTCTCTGGTGGGGCGTGTAATGTGCTGTTTGTATTTGGGCAGTTCACGTGTGAGATTTGCTTTGTTAAAATCCCCAAGAATAATAATAACTGAGTCCGGGTATTGTTATTCCCTGTCTGTGATTTGATCAGCCAGCTGTTGCAGCGGCGAATTCAAACACGCATTTGTCGCGATATACACACTCACCAGAATAAATGAGGAAAACTCCCGCGGCAAGTAGAAAGGCTTACAGTTAATAAATAGCGCTTCCAAATTAGGACAGCACATCCTCTTTAACATTTGTTACATCTGTACACCAACTTTCATTGATGTAAAAGCATGTTCCACCGCCTCTCGTTTTCCCCGTTAACTCCACGATGCGATCCACTCTGAACAGCTGGAAGCCTGGCAGATGTAACGCGCTGTCCGGAATGGCTTCACTCAGCCAGTTTTCTGTGAAGCACAAGGCAGCAGAGGTTGAAAAGTCCTTGTTTGTGTGGGTGAGGAGATGTAGCGTTGTTCGACAGCCGACTCGTCTTCCTCGCCTGCGTCTCCTGAACAACAAAGCCGCGCCTCCAACTAAAATGTCTAGCAAAATGTCTGAATATTCATAAACCGGGAAAAGACTGTCTGGTAAAGCTGTTGAATTTTCATCTCTGGTAAAACTGACTGGAAAAAGATTACTAAACCCACAAAAACAACAAAACAATAGAAGCGCTCCACACCGAGGCGGCCATCTGCGGCGCCATCATGATGTATGCTAGCTAAGTGTGCATTGGCCTGCTTGGCACAACACTTATGAACTAAATCTCTATGTATGCCTGGGCTTGATTGGCCATATGGCTTAAACGGCTAGTGACCAAACTCATAATGTGTACCTGGACCTGTAAAGCCCAGAGCTAATTTAAATAGTGAGACTTAGCATTGCTATGTGTGGATTTATTTAAAAGATCACTATGTGAGCCAGTGCCTGATTTTGCTTTACTGGTTGTTTAGATCAGTGTTACTATCAGAAATAATTAATAATTATTTCTTTAGTTATTAATTAATATTTAAATTAATTAATTGAATCTAACTCATTAAAACCTCATATGGGGCTCCAGTAAATGTAGTGCGCTACGTTTAGGAGCGGGTTTGGTTATTAGCAATAATTAATAATTATCAAAGATAATTATTAATTATTAAAATCAATAGAACATTGATGAGAATCAATGATAGCTTTTTTTAATCCTTTAAATCAACAATTATCAAAGATAATCGTTAATTGTTAACATCGATGAAACATTAATTAAAATTAACACTAGCTTATTGATCATTCAAATTCAACAATCATCAAAGATAATTATCAATTATCAAAAATCAACAGAATAGTAATAAGGATTAACTTTGACGGGGCACCACCCTGGAATCAGGGACTAATAACCAGGGACTAGTATAACAGTCTCAATATTAGATTGTTTTCTTAGGAAAATCGACATCCGAAGAATATCGATTTTCGGGAAAAAAAACAATGAATGAAGGCTTGAATCCGAGCACTGACATCCCATCAGCATGACACAGGCGTATGCAAAACAAACCAAAACACTTCTCTTTGTAATATAAACAAAGTTTATTTATGCAGTAATATCAATTAATTATTAATACAATGCAGTCAATAAACTTCCGACTTACAACTACAAACTAAACAGTGATATGATTAGATATGGAAATAAAAATAATTCTATAACACATGAGGGTGTGTGTGTGTGAGAGAGTGAGTGTGTGTGTGTGTGTGTGTGTGTGTGTGTGTGTGTGTGGTTAGTACGAGAGAGAGAGAGAGAATAAAGTGATGGCCCTAAAGCCGATTTCGCGATCGTGGGAGAGAAAGCAGCTGTTAGTTTGTGGCTCAGAGACGAGGTGGACGGCTCGTAAAAGTCCCGCATTCTTTGACTCTTTAATGGATAACTCAGTTTGCCGATTTCACCCGCGATGGCGAAAATGCACAACAGTCCAATTTGGTTGGACCACAATACAGCAAAACAAATTCGTGATAATTAATACCCTGAGTATTAATAATGAGCAGACATGGCGGTACAAGCAAAAACCTTGAAACACGAGAATAACACACTATAATATTCTGTCTCTGCCCAGACGTAAACCTCTTACTTGAATCGCATGAGGACACAGGTAGAATGTGTGTCCCTCCGTCCTTTAATTCCGACCCAGTTCCTTGAGGCTCGGGTGATGACGGGAGGCCGTTTCCTCACTCTGTCAGCGGGCGTACGGCTGACTGTTTCTCGGCGGGCTGGTGGAGAAATCAGAAATGTTGACTTGATTGAAGATGGAAGAGAAATCTTTAATCTCTTCACTTCTGCAGGCAAACGGATGAAGATACGGATTGCTCAGTGGTCTCCTTCGGATCCGTTAGAGTGTTCGGTTGAACACAGAGTAATCTCAACTTGTCCAGCGAGATGGAGATTGTATGGCCACAGTTTCAAGTCGGACATTACTTCCTTGTGCCACGAGGTTGCACCTGAGAGCAGCGATGAGCTACGTCTATACTTGGCGAACAAAGTTGCTGGAAGCAAATCCCGGAAGCATTTCAGAGGTATTTCTACTCCTGATGATGTCATGGTTTGAGGGACGTTCTGTTGTGTGCCTCATCCAATAGGAGTTGAGAGTTCGATCCTTTAGTGAGCAAGGCTTCATGGGATTTGTAGTCTGTTTTGGACTCCCTTTGTTTGATTTTGGCGCAATTTTTATCAGTAAGATTTATGACCTGGTATGTGGGGGCCTGAGTTAGGTTTTTACGACTGTGTTAGGCCTGCCTTTGTCTTCTATCTGAATACATGAGGCCCAACATTGCTATAGCTTACCTTGATAAAGACATGCTTCTATGTGTCATGACCAAAAGCAGACCTTACTGTGCAAGCTGTAAAAAAAAAAGTCTCAGCAACCACCTGAGCAAATAGCATTTTTAGAGAAAATTTTACTTGTGGCTTACTTTCAAACTGAGCAAATTAAGTTGATTGGCTACCAGATTACACAGCAAATGACCTATCAGCTTACACCATGTGAGCCAATAGCTTGACATATTACATATGAACAAGCGGATTGTTTCATGAACATATCAGTTTGCACCATTCAGAGTTTCATGCCTGAACATAGTAATTTCTTTTGTGTTTATGCTGTAACATTAAAGCAGTGCAGGAATCACAGTAGACTATTTTATTATGGTGTTCCATCAACATTGCCAGAAGAATGCAGACGTCAAGAAACATTAGCCAATATTTTTCAGTTTGATTCCTGTACTTTGTTTTAAAACAGCACAGGTTCTGAATAACAGCTGGTTCCCGGTTCCCAACCCTGCCTATTGCTATACCTGTCCTTGGAAAACCGTAGACAATTCATGAAGTCATACCTAAACACCAACCATCTGCCCCCAAATACAATATTTTAATGTCTTTCAGGACATTCATACGATCTGATGTAGATGGCATGTTTATGTTTGTCTTTAGAAGAGTATTGATGCTTTGCATCATGAGAAATGCCTCTGTTTGGCTTGTGCATACCTCAGATTTCAAAGAGATGCAAAACACACCATCTGTCAGCATCCAAAGCCCCATCAGTCTACACCTCATTTATCATTCACACCAAGTACCGGCCATACTTAGAAGATTGACGCTGCAGTGCACAGTGAAGGCAGTTCAAGGAATGCACAATCCAGCTTGCTTCAGCAGAACTCATTTCATTTGCTACCATAACATGAGAAAGGTCATCTGTGTACAAAACGTTTGCTTATCAGAATGCTGTGAATTTCAAGTAAAAGCCATTATCGGTTAATGCAATATATGACCTGATTCAGATTAAAAATCTAAATATCTTTTAAAGATTTGAAGTACATATATACAGTTGTGCTCAAAAGTTTGCATACTCTGGCAGAAATTGTGAAATTTTGGCATTGATTTTGAAAATATGACTGATCATGCAAAAAAAACTGTCTTTTATTCAAGGATAGTGATCATATGAAGCCATTTATTATCACATAGTTGTTTGGCTCCTTTTTAAATCATAATGATAACAGAAATCACACAAATGGCCCTGATCAAAAGTTTACATACCCTTGAATATTTGGCCTTGTTACAGACACACAAGGTGACACACACAGGTTTAAATGGCAATTAAAGGTTAATTTCCCACACCTGTGGCTTTTTAAATTGCAATTAGTGTCTGTGTATAAATAGTCAATGAGTTTGTTTGCTCTCACGTGGATGCACTGAGCAGGCTAGATACTGAGCCATGGGGAGCAGAAAAGAACTGTCAAAAGACCTGCGTAACAAGGTAATGGAACTTTATAAAGATGGAAAAGGATATAAAAAGATATCCAAAGCCTTGAAAATGCCAGTCAGTACTGTTCAATCACTTATTAAGAAGTGGGAAATTCAGGGATCTCTTGATACCAAGCCAAGGTCAGGTAGACCAAGAAAGATTTCAGCCACAACTGCCAGAAGAATTGTTTGGGATACAAAGAAAACCCCATAGGTAACCTCAGGAGAAAAACAGGCTACTCTGGAAAAAGATGGTGTGGTTGTTTCAAGGAGCACAATACGACGATACTTGAACAAAAATGAGCTGCGTGGTCGAGTTGCCACAAAAAAGCCCGGTTACAATATTTCCGACAATACCTTGACACACCTCACAGCTTCTGGCACACTGTAATTTGGAGTGACGAGACCAAAATAGAGCTTTATGGTCACAACCATAAGCGGTATGTTTGGAGAGGGGTCAACAAGGCCTATAGTGAAAAGAATACCATCCCCACTGTGAAGCATGGTGGTGGCACACTGATGTTTTGGGGTTGTGTGAGCTCTAAAGGCACAGGGAATCATGTGAAAATTGATGGCAAGATGAATGCAGCATGTTATCAGAAAATACTGGCAGACAATTTCCATTCTTCTGCACGAAAGCTGCACATGGAACGCTCTTGGACTTTCCAACACGACAATGACCCTAAGCACAAGGCCAAGTTGACCCTCCAGTGGTTACAGCAGAAAAAGGTGAAGGTTCTGGAGTGGCCATCACAGTCTTCTGACCTTAATATCATCGAGCCACTCAAAATCTCAAAAGATCTCAAAAGTGCAGTTCATGCAAGACGACCAAAGACTTTGTATGACCTGGAGGTATTTTGCCAAGACGAATGGGCAGCTATACCACCTGCAAGAATTTGGGGCCTCATAGACAACTATTACAAAAGACTGCACACTGTCATTGATGCTAAAGGGGGCAATACACAGTATTAAAAACTAAGGGTATGCAGACTTTTGAACAGGGGTCATTTCATTTTTTTCTTTGTTGCCATGTTTTGTTTTATGATTATGCCATTCTGTTATATAACCTACAGTTGAATATGAATCACATAAGAAATAAAAGAAATGTGTTTTGCCTGCTCACTCATGTTTTCTTTAAAAATGGTACATATATTACCAATTCTCCAAGGATATGCAAACTTTTGAGCACAACTGTATATATATACTACACTACTACACTAATTTTGGAACTAAAAGTAATTAGATTATAGTAATTAATTACTTTGCAATTATATTACACCCAACACTGCCTCTATAGTACCCCTTGCAGCAACGCTGAATAAATTGTGGTCTGACATATTTTGAAACACCACAATGCACATAATCAAGCTTGTATTTCTAGTAATGCTTAAGTTCACATACTTGTGTTTGTTTTAGGAATAATACTCTAATATGAGCAAAAATGTTTCATACTGGTGGAACTTGCATCAGGTTTTCTTTCAAACTTTCTTCAGAATTTATTAGTCAAACAGACTTAAAAATGTAACTCCTGCATTAATACATGGCCTGACATAGAACATTGTCTCGCTGTGACATTTAAAAGAGCACATTCAGATCTTGCAAGAAGTCCATTAGCTCTTTGTCAGTGGTAAGGCAGAATAATCAGGAACGCTTTAAAGGCCAAGCAATGTTAACCTGTACCTCTTCCTTCTCTTCCAGGCACAAAAATGGCCCTGAAATTCTTGCGCAAGAAAACCACCAAGCTGAAGAGTTTCCTGCGGGAGTACAGCATCTCTCTCTACCTGTCACCCTGTCCTTTCATCATAAACATGTTTGGCATCGCCTTTGAAACTGATGAATACTACATCTTCGCTCAAGAATATGCGCTGGCAGGCGATCTCTTCGACATCATTCCTCCCCAGGTGAGAGAATGTGTGCTTCTTGTCCTAGCTTGAACCTCTAGATAATATACTGTAGTATGTAGACATATTAATAGAAATAATGAGCTACTTCTTATGTGCATATGCTTATTAGCAATTGTTTATGTCTTAAATGAAAGCATTAAGATCATTCTGGTTCTGTTAAGGTATTTTGCCACGGCACACTTTTTACGAATAAAAAAATACCACTGCACACCACTATGAAGTCACAAAGGTATGCTGTGTAATGAGGTCACAGGTGGCAAAAGCGCTAATTGGGTAATGAAAAACAAATGTGCTTCTTTTCTAATTTGTTGATTTGTTCTTGCAAATTCATTCTTGCAAGGCCACAGCAAATTAGAGGAATGCAAATTCATGAAAGGCAAAAAAGGTGAGAGAGTTACTGGTCCACAAATATTTGTTTCTGGCAAATTTGTAGAGCAAATTAACTGCACAATTGTGCAGAATTAGCTGCAAAAATAAAGGGTATTTTGGTGTGGCTTGTTGCTGTGTCACAAATTTGTTCAATTGTATTAACTGATTGTTTAAGTGAACCCTTCTTTAGATGCCATTATGTGGCAACAAATTAGCGTCTTATGTGGTATGAGCAAGTCATTTAATAATTTTGAGTCATTCACGACCAAAATCTACCAAGTAACTTTAGTCATTTTGAGCATTGAGCATTATTTTTATCCAAAAAGACAACAATAGTCTAATAATAGTTTCAATAACGTCCTTCTCCTTCATTAAAACTTGCATAACTACAAATCTACTGACTTTAGTAGAATGTAATTAGAAACACAAAGCAGATCCACAGTATCATTTTCCTACAGATTTAAACAGCTGAGCATGACTTTTATCAGAAAAGAGGACAATACTAGCCTAATAATAAAAATTTTGAGTTTCAATAATGTTCTTTCATCACTGTAAAACACATTTTACATGAGTTGAGTCGAGGCGTCAATGCTCCGTTAAACGCCAGCAGCAAGCGCCGCTTTGCCCTATACATGACAAACGCTGCAGAAAGCGTCACGGAGGGGCGATTTTACAAGTTTTCCATGCAAGAAAGCATGAGATGTGCACAATAAACATGTATTTGGAAGAGAGAGAAAAACTGCCAGTTTCTTTGATAGCAGCAGAAAGTAATAAAAGGACTCAGCAGAAGGTCTTAGCGTTTTCTTGGTTAATTTATTTTCGGAAATGATAAGGTAATATTTAATTAAAAGAAATTATGAGACATTCAATATATCTTCACAAATTTGGACAGTTTTTTTTATATTTCTTGTTGCTTTGCACTCTCAAAGACATTAATTGTGAACCAAATACGTGTGTGGAAAAACACTTTGGTGTAAAGTGGCATCACTTCATATACTTCAATGTATTCAGCAGCGCTGATGCGAGTCATGTGAAAGCCCCTTAACATGTGTAAACATCACTCACTTTTACACATTAATCGTTGCTCTTCTGCCCTTTTCTCTCCTTGATGAACAAGGAAGACAAAAGATGCCGAAGTGAACGAACAACATGTCCCTCTCATTCAGTCGGTCGGTACATGTCCCAGGTCATTTAGCTTGTTTACAAATGAGAAGTTTCACGAGTGCCTCTTCTTCAGAGATCAAGCACCATTCCTGTCAGACACAGATTCACTGTGCACGCACTGCTGTAGCCAAGCACGCGATTGGCCGTAGCTGTGACCAATCAAACGATCTGCCTCGGTAGGACTGTGGTTGCTAAGCACGCGACTGACTACTGCTGTAATCAATCAAACGGGAGTCCGACCCCCGAATATTTTTTTTATTTTTTTTTATTTATGCATTTATTTATTTTGTGTATAATTTTCCACGGCACACCTGACAATCTCTGCCGCGGCGCAGTGGTTGGGAAACACTGGATTAACTGATTGCTTATAATGCCATGCAGAGGTGTTCTGAGTGGTTGTTAGTGCGTTGCTGTGTGATTGCTAGGGTATTCTGGATGGTTGCTATGTACAGTGTTGGGAAGTAACGGAATACATGTAAAGGGAATACGTATTTAAAATACAAAATATAAGTAACTGTATTCCACTACAGTTACAATTTAAATCATTGATAATTAGAATACAGTTACATTCAAAAAGTATTTTGATTACTGAAGAGATTACTTTGCATTTTGTTGTCATTTGTTTAACTATTATTATTTAATATTTAGTCCTTTCAGATGGAAAACATTTATACATATAAATGATGCGATCTAAAGTGCATTTGAACAGCGGTAAAACACTTTCTTATGATGTGTTACATTCATACGAGCAGACAGAGAAGTAAGTTTGAAGTAAGTTTGGAGCAGAAGAAATAGAAATAAACCTTGTGTAAATTGTCAGCTTTATGCTAAGCTAAAATGCTATTTCTAGCCATTTTACTTGCACGTTACCAGGCACGATCATATTTTTTTATCAAGAAAATTCACGTTGGATCATAATGTATTTTTTTCTAGTAAGACCTTTGATATTAGTGCAAAAATAGTATTCTTGATAATAATTTTTATATTCTTTTCCTGTATAAATAGCTAAAAATCCTTAAAACGAGATTAATTAGATTTATCTTGTTTTAGAAACAACACTGCATAAGATATTTAAGTTTTTCAGAGAATGTATTTTTAACATGTGTATTTTGTCTTACTGTACTGGCAGAGATTTTATAGTCAAAACAAGTGGAAAAATCTACCAGTGCTGAAGAAATAATCCAAAGTATTTAGAATACGTTACTGACCTTGAGTAATCTAATGGAATATGTTACAAATTACATTTTACAGCATGTATTCTGTAATCTGTAGTGGAATACATTTCAAAAGTAACCCTCCAAAACCTGGCTATGTATTTGCTTACTCGCCCAAGTCAAAAGAGCCCACCCCCTTGTCTCAATGTCATTCCATTCCCTAAATATGTCTCAGATCTTCAGTATAAGTCTATCAGATATTTTAAGGACCTTTAGGACACAAGGCAAATTTGTAAGTCTGATCACTTATTTTTCACATAGTTATCACAAGTGATACACATTAAGCCACACGATTTGAGGTGTCATTCATGTTCAAAGTTCAATTGCATTGGGTTAAGGGTTTGTTCAGATGTCATAACCAGGCATGGTGTTATAATGTTCCAGCAACAGTAAACGAACAGTAATCTGTCTGAAAACGAAAATGCTGCACGATGTGACCCAGTTGCAAGTCCATTAGATCATCTTTGATGTTTAATGTACAGTTATGAGGAGCACGACTTTGGACCAAGGAGAGTACCGTGTGGGCGATGCTGCAGAAATAGAAACCAAGTGACCGACAAAATGTCTTGTTACTTGTCGCTTGTCACTGGCCCTATTTAGACCTGATATTAAGATGTGTATTTGGGTGATCTGTTTGAAACGGGATGAAGCTAAAGACAGGAGTAAACAGGGTCCAAGACATTTTGAGATTTGTCCTATTAAACCACATTCAGAGGTGGTCAATAGTGGTTGAAAACGCATGTGACCACATTGGGTGTAAATGCTCATTCTTTCGAATTTTTATGGCTTTAAAAATAAATAATCTAAATGCCAAGTGTTAACAGGGCCACTGATACATCAGGTTAAGACAAAATCTCAGATTTACAGTACAAGGAAGGGATAGTTTTTATTGCTTGTACTTCAACAATCGCATCTGGTAAAGGTGTGAGCAAAAAGCATGAGCAATCGTTATAGTGATGCTTGCTTTAGCAAACACCACCAATAATACTTTCTCTGTTAAGCTTCTTCCTTTCTGTTCGGACTGTAATGCCCACAGCTAAAAAGTGAAATTCACAGTTGGTCTTTTGACAGTTTCTAGATTCAAGTGTCACATGGAAGTCAATGAGACAATGTTCCCTGCAAACTTGTTGCCGAACTACAATAAGACTTCAGTTCAAGGCTGATCAGGATTTCTGCTGCGGGGGCTTAAAATGCTCCTGATTTGTCTGTGTGAATTCTGAAAATATCCATTATGTAACCATATGGCATGTATGTTTCGCATCTAATTCCACATTCTCTCCACTCTCCTGTGCATAGGTGGGATTGTCTGAGAGTGTGGCCAAGCGTTGCGTGCACCAGGTGGGGATTGCACTGGACTACCTGCACTGCAAGAAGCTGGTACACCGTGACATAAAGCCGGAGAACGTCCTCATCTTTGACAAGGAGTGCCGGAAAGTGAAACTGTCAGATTTTGGCATGACACGCCGGGCCGGCTCTCCAATGAAGCGGGTGAGCGGAACCATCCCGTATACTGCACCAGAACTGTGTGACCCCGGGCGGCAAGAGGGCTTGTGTGTAGACTACAGCACGGACGTCTGGGCCCTCGGTGTGCTTCTTTTCTGCATGCTCACTGGAAACTTTCCCTGGGAAAAGGCTCTGCCGTCCGACACCTTCTACGAGGAGTTTGTACGCTGGCAACAGCGACGGAGGCGGACAAGTGCCGTGCCGTCACAGTGGCGCCGTTTCACCGACGAGGCACTCCGCATGTTCCGGCGCCTGCTATCTATCGAGCAGGACCGCCGATGTTCCGTCAAGGAGGTCTTTAGCTCCTTCAACCACTGCTGGATGCTCGACACGGAGAATGGCAACACAACCCACTCTTGCACGAGTAACAGCAACAGTGGCGCGGTCATAAATGGATGTCAGGCTGTGCTTAGCTCCTCTTCAGAAGAAGAAGATGAGTTGGTGGACCGCTTGAAACAGCAGAGCTTGTCGCAAGGGTGTGGGGTAGCTAAAGGGGGCATCGTCATGGAGCCAGTGACAGCACACTACTCATCAACATCTACAAACAGCTCTCCTTCCTCCACTGGAGGCTATGAGCGCGGCCCCCGTGACAACAACGGCAACAGCAGTCGCATCCTAGTGGCGACGCCAATTGAAATATGCGTGTAGAGAGGTAACCGGCACAAACCCACCTTGCACATGGACTTGGGATGACTAGATAACAGGAGGGACTCAAGTCCTTGAGGAGCAAAAGCTTGAGAAGGAAATTCTGTAGCTGATGTTCGGCGCAAGTGCGCTAAGAGGATCCCAAGAAGAGCTGAAAGCTTGAAACTGTTCCTTATGATGAGTGTTTCGGAGGGAATGTGAAAGACAATCACCAAAATCTGACAATTGTGTCTCGACCAATTTTTCCACATATAATCAGTCCAAAATGAAAGAAGATTCGGAAGAATAGGAGAACCTCTTCTGTGAAAATATCAAGCAATATATTGAATGTTTGGCGAAAAAAATGATTGAACTCAGAAGAGATTTTAAAAACAATCTGATTTTTCAAATGTGAAACATGACAAAATAGTTATTAGTGGAGACTAACATTGTTTCGGAAGCACAGTGTGAACTGTGGTGCTATTGTTTTGTGCTTGTGTATCCCTGTGGTCAGTGGATATGACTTTGGAATCTGATGTAACTTTATTAGTGTTTTATTATTTCTTTTGGTCCTTTACCCCCTAACATTTGCATTATTTATTTAATATTGTAGAATTACAGAGTTTAATAATTTGCAGAGAAACTGCATTGTCAAAACTGAGTTTGCTCACTATAAAACCAAAACCGACAAGTACAATAAAACATCAATTAATTAAAGAAGCCTGTTAGTAAGTTTTGAATGTTAGATGCACATAAATCTGTTGACGGTAACGTAGTAATTAGAGTTGCCAAATGTCCCATTTTAGCCGGAATATCCAGTATTTTGGCCGAAATGAAGATGTCCCAAATGGTATGCCTATTTTATCCTATATTTTAGCAGGGAGATGATTGAGGGTGATATTTAAAATATTATTGCTCCCAGAAACACAGTTCAAAAACTCTTCAGCCATTTCATGCTAACACATTTATGAAAAGAATATACAGGTATATTATACCTGAATATACAGGTATAATACACTGCTTATTTATTTTTGTCTGGCATTCTTTTTAAGCACCATAGATAGATTGATCCGATAATACTTGTGTGTTGGCAAGACGTTTATTTAATGTTTTCGGATTCATCTAAAAGAAGAAAGTCTAGACATGTCACAGAGATGTTAAAATGTTACAATATTTAGTAGATGTTTTCCAAACATGTTCTTACATGTTTTATGAGTATATTAATAAAATGTTAACCGGACGTTTGTTCACAAATATGATGCTTAAAGTAGAACGCAGTGATTTTCAGATGATACGCTCTTTCACAGATGTTTCGGTGATGTATGTTTGCTACTGAGTGTTTAAGGATTTCTCAGGTATACCATTCACTGTGTAATGTTTAACACTCACTTTTACTACTCCACCGTGATCTTATTATTATTTGCTGGTATTCGTATGCAAAGTGTGGATCTTGCACATGTACATTTTCAAACAGTTGGAATGACACTTAAACATACAATAGCAATATACTGACAGAATCTAAAATGTAAAATTTTAGAGACGTACAATGTTAACAATTCTGTTGGAGCCTGGTTAGCTCAGTGAGTATTGACGCTGACTACCACCCCTGGAGTCGTGAGTTCGAATCCAGGGTGTGCTGAGAGACTCCAGCCAGGTCTCCTAAGCAACCAAATTGGCCCAGTTGCTAGGGAAGGTTGAGTCACATGGGGTAACCTCCTCGTGGTCGCGATTAGTTGTTCTCGCTCTTAATGGGGCACGTGGTAAGTTGTGCGTGGATCACGGAGAGTAGCATGGAGTCTACTGGGAGTCTCTGCGGTGTCATGCACAAAGAGTCATGTGATAAGATGCGTGGATTGACTGTCTCAGAAGCTGAGGCAACTGAGGCTTGTCCTCCACCACCTGGATTCAGGTGAGTAACCACACCACTACGAGTACTTACTAAGTAGTGGGAATTGGGCATTCCAAATTGGGGAGAAAAGGGGGATAAAAAAAAAAAAAAAAAACAATTCTGTTGAGGTTCACAGAATATTGAATTCACAGGTTTTATTTCAAATATTGTAATTTTTTTAGATATTTCCAATATATGAATTTATAAATAAGATGGGATTGCTGTGGGATTGCGTATTTCACTCATCTGCAGTGGTACCACAGAAAATGTTCTGGCAGTTCCAGTTCAGACTAGTCTTCAGAGGACTCGGAATAAAGATTTATACCTCCCTAAAGTTGTACATGCTTAAAAAACATTTTAGACGGTGTCAGTACATGGATATTTTACATTTCAGTGTTTATCCAAATGTACGTCTACACTTTATGTTTGAATACAAATGAGATCACCTTGATTACTCAGTTGAAGTTTAAAAATCAAGCGTAGTCGAGTTTGCTGTTGAATGATGTCATATTTATGCTCAATGACAAACAGAAGGAGCACTGATGTCTATAGGAAGTGCTGCTTTGGGCCAGGGAATGAACTTCCTCTAGTATATCCGCACATTATCCTTTTATTAGGACCCTTGATTACATATACATTTTTACCTGCTGCTAAACCTTGAATACTTTGCATTTAGCTCAAATAATTCAAAAATGCCAATAAAGTGACATGTACCACCTGGTCCAGAACAAGTCTTGTGCAATTTAACAGGTTTTCATGGTTAAAATATTTATATAATTTATGAGGACATTTCTTCAATGTCATACTCTTGTTTGAAGACAGATAGCAAAGATATTTTAGTTCATTTCAGTCATGAATTATTTTGACCTTATACATTTTAAAGGTGTAAGCAAATGTTAGAAAGGGAACTTGACATTTTGCATGGATATTACAGAAAGTCATGTAAAAGGAGGTTGTATCTGTACTACCATTTAGAGTTGTGAAAATGATTGTGTAGTCATATTTTCAAGTAGCACAAGTTTACAAAATTTTATATCATTATCAATGGAGTCCAAAAGAAAGTGTGAAAATAAAAACACTGCTGTTTTTTTAATACTTCATGTGCTGAATGTGCACCTCATTGTAGGCAAACAGTCATGTAAAGGGCAGTGCATAATGTATTGTTTTTTTTTATTTTTTTTAATTTATTTCATTTTTGTGCTGATATACAACTAATGTAGAAGTTCAGCGCTGCACTGAGAAAAATTTTAACCTGCAAAAATAATTAAAACCTTTCTTAAAGAGAACAAAAGCAAAACTAGTCATCTTAATGTGTTGTGTTTTCCAGAACTATTTGCATGAATTATTATTACTCTGGAGAAACATTGTAGAAATAAACACTGAAATTATTGAATGCAGTGTGTGTCTTTTCTGAAGCATTATAACAGTCAGCTGTTTTCAATCACAAGTACGTAATTACAGTATATATATATATATATATATATATATATATATATATATATATATATATATATATATATATATATACAGTTGTGCTCAAAAGTTTGCATACCCTGGCAGAAATTGTGAAATTTTGGCATTGATTTTGAAAATATGACTGATCATGCAAAATAAATGTCTTTTATTTAAGGATAGTGATCATATGAAGCCATTTATTATCACATAGTTGTTTGGCTCCTTTTTAAATCATAGTGGTAACAGAAATCACCCAAATGGCCCTGATCAAAAGTTTACATACCCTTGAATGTTTGGCCTTGTTACAGACACACAAGGTGACACACACAGGTTTAAATGGCAATTAAAGGTTAATTTCCCACACCTGTGGCTTTTTAAATTGCAATTAGTGTCTGTGTATAAATAAACAATGAGTTTGTTTGCTCTCATGTGGATGCACTGAGCAGGCTAGATACTGAGCCATGGGGAGCAGAAAAGAACTGTCAAAAGACCTGCGTAACAAGGTAATGGAACTTTATAAAGATGAAAAAGGATATAAAAAGTTATCCAAAGCCTTGAAAATGTCAGTCAGTACTGTTCAATCACTTATTAAGAAATGGAAAATTTGAGGATCTCTTGATACCAAGCCAAGGTCAGGTAGGCCAAGAAAGATTTCAGCCACAACTGCCAGAAGAATTGCTCAGGATACAAAGAAAAACCCACAGGTAACCTCAGGAGAAATACAGGCTGCTCTGGAAATAGACAGTGTGGTTGTAGTATGAAAAATACACAAAAATAGAACAAATCAGGAAGGGGGCAAATCGTTTTTCACAGCGCTGTACATACACCGATCAGCCACAACATTAAAACCAGCTGCCTAATATTGTGTAGGCCCCCCTCGTGCCGCCAAAACAGCACCAACCTGCATCTCAGAATAGCATTCTGAGATACTATTCTTCTCACCACAATTGTACAGAGCAGTTATCTGAGTTACCGTACACTTTGTCAGTTCAAACCAGTCTGGCCATTCTCTGTTGACCTCTCTCATCTCCCAGGAGATCAGCAGTTACAGAAATACTCAAACTAGCCCATCTGGCACCAACAATCATGCCACGGTCCAAATCACTGAGATTAAAAATATTCTCCCTTCTGATGGTTGATGTGAACATTAACTGAAGCTCCTGACCCGCATCTGCATGATTTTATGCACTGCACTGCTGCTGCTTAGATAATCACATGGATGATTGTTGGTGCCAGATGGGCTGGTTTGAATATTTCTGTAACTGTTGATCTCTTGGTATTTTCACACACAACAGTCTCTAGAATTTACTCAGAATGGTGCCAAAAACAAAAAACATCCAGTGAGCGGCAGTTCTGTGGATGGAAATGCCTTGCTGATGAGAGAGGTCAACAGAGAATGGTCAGACTGGTTCGAATTGACAAAGTCTACGGTAACTCAGATAACCACTCTGTACAATTGTGGTGAGAAGAATATAATCTCAGAATGCTATTCTGAGATGTGTGTTGGCGTTGTTTTGGCGGCACGAGGGGGACCTACACAAAATTAGACAGGTGGTTTTAATATTGTGGCTGATCGGTGTATATGGTCAAAGATAAAAAATTAAGGTTACCAAAATGTTAAATAAATTGTACAAAATAAATAAATAAATAAATAAATAAAGGACAACACTTCAGCTAGAAGATATAGTGCCTGACATGTATTCTTTAGTTGGTCATTGGGCTGCTTCAAAGTAACTTCAGTAGGTAAACATGCATTTCACATCATAATTGTTACAAAATTGTCTTTTAGCACGGCTGGAATACCATTTTGACCAATCAACATCATGGATCTGTTTTATAACAACCATTATTGCATCCATCAGAGTTTTAGTCTGTAGACTGGCCCTTGCTCTCTATGTCTCATACCAAGCATTCACTATCCAAAACAGCCTCCCTTTAAGCTGTTCTATAAAAAAAAGAAAGGCAATGAAAGTGGAAGTGTTGTCTGAGCATGTTGTCATGGTGTGAAAGCTGTATGGCAAAGCAGGAAGAGTCGACTGCCTGGTGGCACCGACAACTGAAATCTGCAGACGCAACCTGAAATATTGTCAACAATTAGTACATCATGAAGCCAACATTACAAGCCCTTTATGATCTGGAGGTTGATGTACATATTCGCTGAATATGTGAGTGCACAGATTGTCTAACCTGCAATTGTAGTTCATTTTCCACTTTATTAGTTCATCCGTACAAGGATTAATGATCATTTCTCTAACATGGAGCCACTGAGTTAATGTGTATTTTTACTTTTTTAAATTGTATTACATCTAAATGCTACATTCAGAATCTGCATGCCTTGTAATGTCCAGGTATGCCTGTTCCACCAATCTGTAATTAGCAGACAAATGTAACTCAATCCACATGTCCCTACCCTTTAACTCGTTTTAGATATGTAAGACAAACAAATGCAAACATAACTGTCAAACATATAAAACACAAGAATACATATTCACTCAATAATCTCATCCCAGACATTTTAAGAGCAACAAAATTACATTTCAAAGCAATGGCAAATTATGTGGCATAAATTGCAGTAACATGAAACAAGTTGTTGCAGGAATAGAGGCCCCAAATGAGTGAAACACCACGATAAATTAGTGCTTCCACATTTACTGTATATGGGAGAAAGAGTTCAAATTTGGATGGATGGATGAAAGGAGATGTGCGGAGAGTGGCAGCAACGTAGAAGAGAGAGTAAGATCCAAAGGTGGTGCTCCTGGACCATTAAGATGGACATCGCCTGCCCGAGAGACCGCGCCGTGACCTTCATCACCCGGAGAGCAAGGTCGGTCACCGAGCGCAGCTCCTGCATCAAATCTGGGGCGGAACTACCTTCGTGCAGTTCCTTTAGCACCTTGGCTTGGTGGACTTGCAGGAGAGCCATGGCTTGTCCAGCGGCACTGTAGGCTTTGGCTGTCAGGGACGACGTGAACCTACAGGCCTTGGACGGGAGCTTTGGGCGTCCATGCCAGGTGGCAGCGCTCTGCGGGCATAGGTGCACCGCGAGCGCCTTATCCACCGGGGGAATCACCGAATGGCCCCTGGCCGCCCCGCAATCGAAGGTAGTGAGGGTGGGGGAGCTGAAGGATCGGGACCGGGCAGTTAAAGGTGCCTCCCATGATCTTGTCAGCTCCTCATGCACTTCCGGGAAGAAAGGGACTGGAGCGGGGCGTGGCTGCTTTGAGCGGCACCATGAGCCCAGGAACCAATCATCAAGCCGCGAGGGTTCAGGGGAGAGCGGAGGGTTCCACTCTAGCCCGATGCTCGCGGCCGTCCGGGAAAGCATGTCCATCATTTCCGCATCAGCCTGTGACTGGGCAACCGCACCCAAGGGGGGGAGCCCAGCTGAGGCTTCTGCATCCGACTGTACAACGCTCGAGAGCTCATCAGCTTCGCGGGCTCCGAACAAGAGGTCGAACTCGCCATGAGACGAGCCAGCGGACTCATCCGGAAGCCCGATCAGGGCAGACGAGTGTGCTGGGGAATGGGAGGTCCGTGGGGGGATACCCGGTAGAGGTGGTCCCATTTCTTACGAAAGCAAGCCGCGACCGCATGCCATGGTCATGTTCTCGCAGTGAGTACATGATCCATCCACGAACGCTGTCTCCACGTGGGTCGCGCCTAGACACAAAAGACAGCGATCATGACCATCAGAAGTTGAGAGGTAACGACCGCAACCAGGAATAACACACAAACGGAAAGACATATTTAAAAAGATGTGTCTTTAAAAAGATGTTCCGTGTGTACCGCTCTTTTAGAGAAATATACTCTTTTAGGAAAATATACTCTCTTTTTTCTGCCGAAGCGCCCAGGGGCATTCTCTGCAGTACACCAGTGCAGAGAAGGGAGAAGCCGCTGAAATGTGCCTTTAGATCCAGCAGAGGTGAATGAACAGTCAGCTCAGTAAACATCGACCGTTCGGCTCCAAAGAGAAAATCTGAATGAGTGGTTGCATACCAGCTCCTTTTATACCCGTATGTCCAGGGGAGTGGTATGCAAATATCACTCGCCAATTTTCATTGGCCTTTTATCAAAGACCAGAGGTGTCTCAGGCTCCCAAGTGTGTCACTATGTCGACACAACATCGAGTGAGTGCTACAGCACAGCTATGCAGCAGTGAACAGCTTACAGTTTTAATAAACTCTGTCCACAGTTGCCATGATGAATCTAATTGCCTCTGGACTGTTTTCTGATACCAATCTCCATAAGAAGCAATGTAGAAAATAGCGAAACAAGCGTTCCAGATGGAATATAAACATTTTAAGTGTTAAGCTGGCACCATACTAGCAGACAACTCGATTTTGGCCAAAGATGTCACACATGCGGACTGCTTTGCTGAGATCTCACTGAAAAGACATGCTGCTGCACAATTAGAGATGAATAAAATCCCCCTACAAAGCAGGGAAGCTGCACAAATACAACACGAAACAACCCCCCCCAAGCAGATCTACCGTCATGACATATTTACTGCGTCTCCAAAGAGTCATGTGCACCGAGTGCATGCTAGCTACTGTAAGTGTGCCTTGGCTGCTTAGACAATGGCATATCACCAATTATCTCAATTACAATGTGTGCCTTAGCCAGCTTGGCCGATGGCTTAATTCTAATGTCCTGACTCATAATGTGTGGCTAACCCAGAAAGGCCCAGAGTTTATTTAACGAGTGATTTAGCCTAGTTATGTGTGGATTTATTAAGCCTAAAATAGCAATGTGTGCCAGCCAGATTTGCTGAGGTTTACCTTGGTAAAGACTTGCTTCTATGTGTCATTGCCAAAGCTGACCTTACCATGCAAGCTGCTGGAAGAAGGCCCCAGCAACCACCTGAGCAAGTATCGTTTTTATAAATTAATGCATTTGCCCAGCTCAAAGTAGTTAAGAAAACAATTAAAAATCAATTTACACAACACAAGACTGTGCAGTCATGAATTAACATGAGCTTGTAGAGAAATAAAAAAACAGCTTGTTGCGAAATCATGTAGTGAAGCACTTACCATGAAATCATGAATCAAATCAGATCTTGCTAAAAGTCCTGAATTAAATGACTGCCACAAGGTTGCTATAAAATCATGAATTAAAAGAGAGCTGCAGAGAAAATATTAAGCAAGCTTTGCAAATCAAGAAATCGAAAACAAAAGCTCACTGCAAATTTGTTAATTAAAACCACAGATCTTACAGTGAAGTCATGAAGAATGATACAAGCTGCTGAATGACATGAATTAAAATGAGAGCTGGCAGTAAAATGATTTAGATCATAAATGTTTGCTGCAAAATCATGCAGATTAAAAGACTTGATTTAAAAGGTTGCAGCAATCATAGATTTAAAAGTAAAGCTTGCTGCAAAATACAAAGAACTTGAAGTGTAATCATGAAGTAAAACAAGCTTGCAGTGAGATCATAAGGAATTAAATCATAAAGCTTGCTGCAAAATTATGTAATAGAACACAAAAGCTTGCTAATAAATCTTGAATTGAAAACTTATCACAAAATAATGAATAAAAGACTAACTGCAAAAGATGGCTGTAAAATGATGGGTTGAAGTAAAAGCTTGCAGCGGAGACATTAAAATAGCTCTCACGAGAGGTTGCTGCAAAATCGTGAAGAGCTTGCTACACAACTTAAAACTGAAGCTAGCAGAGAATCAGTAAGACTAGATTATAAAGCTGGCAGCAGAAACATGAATTGAAACAACATGAGCTCGCTGCTAAATCATCCAAAGCTTGCGGTGTTGTCATGAATTAAAAACACGAGTTTACGTGAATGGCTTTAGAAATATAACATTATTATTACATTAATCGTGAATAAAACTCACTACAATATCAAGAGAATGACGACAGCTCGCATTGAATATCATTAACACGCAAACTACTGCAAAATCATGAATTAGCAAGAGCTCGTTGCACTATTTAGTAAACAAGGTGAACATGAATGAGATGAAAATTAAGCAACTTAACAACAGTAAGGGACCGCCATGGGGCAAAACATCTGTCACATACACCGATCAGCCACAACATTAAAACCACTAGCCTAATATTGTGTAGGTCCCCCACATGCCGCCAAAACAGCACCAACCCGCATCTCAGAATAGCATTCTGAGATGATATTCTTCTCACCACAATTGTACAGAGCGGTTATCTGAGTTACCACAGACTCTGTCAGTTCGAAGTAGTCTGGCTATTCTCTGTTGACCTCTCTCATCAACAAGGCATTTCCATCTGCAGAAATGCCACTCACTGGATGTTTTTGTTTTTTGGCATCATTCTGAGTAAATTCTAGAGACTGTTGTGCGTGAAAATCCCAGGAGGTCAGCAGTTACAGAAATACTCAAACCAGCCTGTCTGGTACAAACAATCATGCCACGGTCCAAATCACTGAGATCACATTTTTACCCCATTCTGATGGTTGATGTGAACATTAACTGAAGCTCCTCACCTGTATCTGCATGATTTTATCTGAATTTCATGCATCATTGTCTTCTGAAATTTGTCAGAGCACTGTTCATAACATAATGCAAGTTTGAATTGCATTTTTAGCATTGCTTCAAGAGACGTTACAGAAAGATATTAAAGAGAATCTTGCTGAGAATGTTATATCTTATAAACATGTTTTTCGTTAGCTACCTGAACAACTGCACAGACATCTGAAGGCAACTCTATCGCCCCCTTGAGTACTAGGATGGGACCGCACGATTGCAATGCACTGGCGTTAATGCATTAACGGTCGGGGTTTGCATACTCACATTGAGTGTTTTTCTGGTGTTTAGCGACTCTGCGGCATGCATCAGAGAGCTGCTGTAGGGGCAAGTGCCAACCAATTCCTTTACACAAATTATATGAGGTGAGGTGAGGAATATGAGGTGACTCATTATGGGATGGTAATGAGAATCAAAGAAGTGATGTATGGGGAAGACGCCTGGAGGACTGGGCATGTTGGTCCGTGCTTCTCTAAAGTTGAATGCTTTTCCCTTTTTTCATCAAACCAAACATGAAAGGAAATGAAAGTTTAATCTAGTCTAATCTAGTTTGCTTTGATTTTTCTGAGATATGCTATAAAAGCTTTAAAGGGATTGTTCACCCAAGTCATCAGTTCCTGACATTCTGCCTAGCATCTCCCTTTTGTGTTCTGCAGAAGAAAGTCATATAGGAAGAACATGAGGGCAAGGAAACGGTGACAGAATTTTCATTTTTGGGTGAAATATCACTTTGCAATGTACCATCTCTTGATATTCTGCCATCTGGATGGCTCAGACTGAAAGACGGAACATGGAAAACAAAACAACAGCTCTGTTGTACATTTTGTTCGAATTTATCAAACTCCCACCTGATTACCATTCCTCCTCTTTCGCACCTCAACGCCAGGCTCAGTTTAGCAACATGATATTGAAAAAATGACAAGACCACAGTGCTTTTTTGGTGACTCAGTTGTTCTTGTACATGGTGGATTTAAACAGTATGGATATGAAGAGGAGATCATATTTATTGTCGGCCGTCTATAAGTTGGAGGCAGTGAAATAAAGTCTGGCACAGGCAGTCAGAACAGAGTGACCCATCTTTTGATTGGATTTCAATGCCCAAAGCTTAAAATGGAACTCCAAGATCTTAGCGTCAGCCTTTTTAAAAGCTTAGAAATGGTGAATTGCAATGCAATTTTTCAGCTATTTATCAGATAATGATGTAAATGATATATGTGCCGTGGCATATAGGTTTTACAGTGATTCACACTGAACACATGGTGCAGCATACTGATTGGTGTTCTTAACTGAGTGCCATTAAATGAAACAAGAACTCTGCAGCTTATTAGTTGAGTTTGCTAAGGCACGCATCAATATTATTTCTCATACTTAATAGAGAGACGTAATTCACCTTTTTTTACCACATGTGAACGGAACACTCGTCATGTTCACATACACATACATGATGTTTATAGCTTATTAGGGACACATTGTGAATGGATCAGATAGATGGATTTCAATTCCAAATGATTTAGATTGGGTTTTATACATTTACACACAAAGACGTTAAAAGATATTACACTTTTTTTCAACCCAAACCCTGGGTTGGGCCTGTTGGGTAATTTTATTGGGTTATTTTCTCAGTTGGGTAGTTTTTGTGCAACCCAGCCAGTGGGTTAATGGCTGGGTCATTCTCACTGGTAGTTGAATCTATACAGTACACCCCTCCCCCCACCCTAATGCGACAACCCAGCGGCGGTGTCAGAACAACCCAGCTGATGAGTTACCTGACACTGGCTTTTTAGATCGTCTTCAGGAGTGAGTGTTTCGCAGCGCAGACAAATTAGAGGATTTATTCTGTGAAATAAGGTTTGTGTCAGTGTTTTTATCTATTATATTATTACAGTACAACAGAAAATGCAAAGAGACCGTTCCATAATCAGAACTGAGCAGCTCATATGACATCAGCTGTTAATAGATGTCACGTTAGCTTCGGCTTTGCTAACCTGTAATGCCCACTAGATGCTGAATAGGTTTATTTACTTTTTCAGATTAGTTTTTTAATTTATTTATTTTTTGTAATGTAAACGTTTCTTTTCGGCAAAATTTGCCATTTTGAATCCAAAATACATCACCTACATGATTCATTTAGTTCATACCCTGTATCACCCTGACTACACCGGACACGAGCAGTGCGTCGCTGATACGAATGCCATTTCACAACACAGGCTTCAGGGCTTTAACACACCACTCTACACAAGCATCATGTGGAGCTTTGTCCAACACATGAAAAGCGTTGGTATGCACGATAAACATTGAAAACATATTTGTATAATTTAGTATAGAAAAAAGTCAGGGAACAATGAGCCATCGAATATCGGATCAAGTCTACGTTTTTCTTTCTACTTTAAAACGTCTCTGGTTATGCATGTAACCTCGGTTCCCTGAGATGAAGGGAATGAGACATTGCTATGAAGACCTAATTGGAAACCTTGTACAATAATGGCAATCTTCTGATTGGCAATGATGTTTGCATAGAGGTACTGCTTCCAGATATCGCATTGCGTATTCCACCAGAACCAGCACAAAGCGATGCCCGTGTGCTGTCCACTCAAATGGCCCATGCCAATTCTTTCAAATGGAACCTTGATCAAAGGAAGCGGGTGCAACGGCTTTCTTGGAGTGGCCGGCAGATTCATCAGCTGACATTCACGGCATGCTGCACACCACTGGCGAACATCCCTGTGAATGCCCGGCCAATAGAAATAGGCCATTAGACGGTTTAGTGTTTTTTTTCACCCTAAGTGACCCGCCATCGGATTATGATAAGCCATCTGGAATAACATTTCCCGATGGCTCTTTGGCATCAACAATTGGGTTGTATCCTCTTTTGTCTGTGTGTCCTGCGTCACTCGATACAACCAATCATTTATAATAGAGAAATACAGATATGAGAGTGCGATGTCTGGCTAAAGACATTGACCATCAATCACTTTCACTTTATCAAAGGCATGCCTAGGCATGTATCGTCTCCCATCTGCTCCAGAGGGTAATCCCTGGTAGGGAATCCTCTAAGGTCTGGGGAAGCCGAGACTTCCCCCTCCCTTATGTCATCCTGATGCGGAGCTGACGTAGACAGCCCCAGCTCCACCTCCCCAGCCAGTGCATCAAATCCCACACGAGACACTTTGTTACAGGACCGATCTGCACAGATTTCCTTTAATAAAGTGGTAAACACTGGCCAATTCATTCCCAAAATTAGCAGATGGGTGAGGCGGGGACTAACTGCAGCCTGGATAATATGCTTTTGTCCCCAGAATTGAATCGTTACAGTCACTACAGGATAATCATGGATATCACCATGCACACACCTCACCTTCACCCTGCGACTAGCACCCAAAGCCTCATCTTGAACCAGGCACTGATGGATGGAGGTTTGGTTGCAACCCGAATCCACCAAGACCTGGTATGTACCCCTTAATACTCACAGGTATGCGGTACATCCCAGCTCGATCAGGGTTGGCCTCTGGGGTATTGGGGACCCAAACCAATATCCCCACCTCCACCATTTCAAGGACTAATGCCCTGGCTCACGCCAGCTCCAGCAAACCAGCCCAGACTTCATGCCCATACCTGTGGCAGCAGGTCCACCAACCTGGGAGTGAGTGTGGAGAGGGACAAAGGAAATGGGAGGAATAGGCAAACCCCAAAGCTGGGGAAGTGGTTTGGGGGGGGAGAACTCCCCATTTCTGGGGAGTGGGAACAGGACGGGAGGAAGGGGAAGGGGAGAGCAAGAGAGCGTCGTACTCCTCCCCAGCCCATACCCACTTCCGGCAGGCATCACGGAGCAGCTGGGCATAAACAAACAAGCGGCCGACCTCACCGAATGTGAGGGAGCGAAACCACTGGCAGTGTTGTTCTGGAGTGCGGCCAACCCGTTGTAAGATCACTTTCTTCAGGGTCTCATACTCCACTCGGATGTCCACGGGGAGTTTCTGAGCCATGAGTGGGGCTTCTCTGGACAGCAGCGGAAGCAGCCGAATCGCCCACTCAGTTTTCGGCCATCTGGAGGCGGTCGTGATCTGTTCAAAGAGCCCCACGAATGCCTCCGGGTCATCCTTGGGCCCCATCTTGGTCAACATGAGGTCTGACGTGGTCATTGCTGCCTCCGGGGTCTGTAATGCCTGCCGATCCTCCATTTTAATTTGGAGAAGCTCCTGGAAGTGCTTCTCCTGGGCCAGGAGGGCCTGATGTTGCGTATGTTGCATGTCTGTAAGGGCTTGGATGACTTTGCCCAGTGGTGAGGATTCCATGGCGGCAGCTCTTCCTCCAAAGTCCTGGGTTTCGGCACCAGTGTAACAGATCAGGCTCTTAAATCCATCTCCAACTCACACTGCAATGACAAACAGCTGTTAGAGACAATCATTGCCAGATGATGATACTTACCGTTCTCATCTTCTGATCTCGCTCTCCATTCACAGGCCGGCACTCAACCACGCCCCCACCACCACAACGGGGTAAGACCAGCGTCTAATTGCTCTTGAAGGAATGTAAGAATCTCAGCTATGGAGCAATTCACTGGGTCTTCATTACGTGAAGAGCACCAATTTGCAAACACCTGCCATTTTAGTTCATAGAGGTGTCTCGTGGACAGTGCTCTAGCCTGTAAAATGGTGTTTATCTCCGACTGAGCCAATTCTGGCTGGTTTGATGTGCTCCATTCAGAGGCCACATGTGCAGGTTCCACAGATGCCAAATGGCTGGGATGCCAAATCGTGCCTTGCGCTTGAGAGAGGAGGTCTGTCCTTAGTGATATTTCCCACAGAAAGCCATCCAATACCTCTATCATCTCTGGAAACCAAGACTGATTGAGCCATTTCAATCAACAGAACAATTTCCTCATCCTCTCGGACTTTGCTGATGACAGAATGAAGGAGGCGTTCCAGGCGAACCGCATATTGGCATTTCGCAGGCCACTTGTTGTGCAGAGGGAGAGGAGATGACGCTCGCTCCATTGGAGGAGGAGTTCACATCCTTTGTGGTGATCATATTCCACACTGGCGATTTATGCATGCCACTACTGTCATGTTATTCGAATGAATCAGAACATGGTGATTCATTATGTCGGAATGGAAAGCCTTCAAGGCTAGAAAAATAGGCAGTAGTTCTAGGTGGTTGATGTGCCATGTCCCCTTAGCACCTGTCCAGGTGCCTTCCATCCATTGCACACCATGCCCCAACCCATGTTGGATGCGTCCGTGGTCACCACTTTTCATCTGAAAACTTGACTCAGCATAACACCTTGCTGATAGAAGGCTGAAGCTGTCCAAGATGCTAAAGCAGCCAGACAGTGGCGAGTTACCCCAATGTGCATGCACCCGTGGTGCCAGGCTTGATGTCATGTCGTTTGAGCCAATACTGGAGAGGGCTCATGTAACAGACCTAACGGTATGATGGTGGATGCTGCCACCATAAAACCTAACATTTTCTGAAAAGACTTCAGTGGAACTGTTTTTCCCAGTTTGAACTGAGGCAGACACTGAAGAATGGACTGAACGCGCTCGCTCGTGAGGTGCGCACGCATGCTCATAGAGTCGAGTTGAACCCCTAAAAAGGAGATTTGTTGGCTGGGGGATAGTGTGCTTTTTGCCCAGCTGACATTCAGATCCAGGCTTTTAAGATGGCAAAGCAATAAGTCTCTGTGTTCTCTCAACAAAGCCTCCGATTGGGCTAGTAGCAGCCAATCGTCGAGGTAATTCAACACATGCACACCGTTCAATTTCAATGGGGCAAGCGCCACATCTATACATTTCGTGAATGTGCAGGGAGCCAGAGACAGACCAGAAGGAAGGACTTTGAATTGATACACAGTTCTCAAAAACCACCTGTAACGCGGCACAATTGATACATGAAAGTACATGTCCTTCAGGTCTATTGACGCCAACCAGTCCTGTGGACAGATGTGCGAGAAGACCTGTTTCTGAGTTAACATTTTGAATGGGCGCTTCATGAGTGCACGATTCAAGTGTTTCATGGGCCGGAGCCCGCCACCTTTCTTTGGAATGAGAAAATAACGTCTGTAAACCCCTCTGTGGTGTCGCAGTCTGGGACAGTTTCTATGCCGTCATTCGAGAGGAGACTGTGAATTTCTGCATGTAATACCAGCGCGTCCTGTAGTGGGACCACAAATGGCAGAACGGTGTTGAAGCGAGGTGGTACGAAGTGATAGTAAAGCAGTGTTCTATTGTTTTTAAGCATTCAATTTGACACGCCCGTGAGAGTTCACCACGCGTCAACGCAGTGAGACAGCGGGCTTATTGATTCGCTCACTACAGGAGACAGAGCGCCGCTCGCCATAGGGAAGCAATTGATTATTGTGTGTGGAGTGTGACATTTGTGTATCATCCCGGCAAACTCCGCCGGGGAAAGAGCAATGTGTAAATGTGCATGTGTCTCACGCTTTCAAGTACTTTCTCTTTTGTGTGAGAACACTGTTTATGTGAAAACAATACACAGAAACACATTTGAGCACCATCCCGGAAACCTACAGTGGGGAATGTGCAGCGTGTGAATGTGTGCTTCTCGAATAGGTGCGATAAGTACATTTCTGATTCATGCCACATAGTTTATGTGAATACAATGCAGAGAAACTGCATGCGTTAAGTCTCCCGGCGAACACCGGCGGGAAGGAGAATCGAACAGCGTGCGAGTGCTTTCTGTTTTTTTGAGAACATTGTTTATATGAAAACCATCACACAGAAACAACATATATGCAAACTTCCAGCAAACTCCAGTGGGGAGGGCGTCTCGAGAAGGTACAGGGCAAGCAGATGCAACAAGCACTATCTCTATTGCGTGAAAACATTGCTTTTGTGAACATAACACGCAAAAAACATGTTTGTCTATCATCCCGGCGTACTCAGCCGGGATGAGTAACGTGTGAATGTGCGTCATGGACAGCGAGTGCATTCCTGTTTCTTGTGAGAGCACAACACAGAAACACATCTGTCTACCATCCCAGCGTTCATGGCGAGGATGAGTAATGTGCAAATGTGCACATCATGAGCAGCAAGCGCATTTCTGTTTCTTGAGGAAGCACGACACCGAAACGTATTTGTCTACCATCCCGGCATATTCGGCAGGGATGAGCAGCGTGTAACTGTGTGCGTTTCGCATCACATTCATGACTTAGTCAAGGTGAGTTAGCATGAAAGCCGGATCTATCTTTCCAGCTTGGCTGGAGGAGATCACTGTAAACCAAGCTCTTCAACTGCCCGTGAGAGGATGCGAATCAGCTCTATATCAGTGGCATGCACACGCTCCTCACCCTCACTGGGGGAAGGGACGGCATATCCTCTGTGGACCAGTCATATTTGATGCTGCAAGGGACACGGAGTCATCCCCATCATCAGAACCGCCAAACGTGATCAGGCTGTGCGCTCTAACAGAGGTCCGGAGCTCATCATGCACATATTGTACTGGTGAGGACACTAAACCGGAAAGTTCAACCTTCATTTTCATGTCCTTCACTTCAGTGGAGACGAAGTCAACCATTTTATTTCAGACCCTCTATTTTCATTGCATTGGCATTCACCAACTTTTCCAGAGAATCAGAACGCTCATTAATCAACGATGAAACTGATGATGAAACTGACGATAACATCATGACCACATCATCCAAGGATTCAATCTTCCCTATCTTAGGAGCAGGTTTAATCGGGGTGTCAGCGAGAGGAACTGGACAGAAATCCGGAGCACCAGCAGATAATGCATAGTCATGCATTTCCATAGAAACGTCCATCAAATTCTTTGCCCTTTCTTTACGCTTTTCAGTGCTTTTAGGCATTGTTCTGCAGCAGTTGTATCTTAAGTGAATTAACAAAAATTTATAAAAAAACAAGGTAGAAGTAATCTGCCCGCGTCGGTTGAAAGATAAAAAAAAGGTCTACAGACAAAGTTCATGTCTATGAAAAAAAAATTATATTTATGGATACAGTCCCAGTGTGCAAACAAAGTTCCCGTCTAATGAGAGTTCTCATCTATGGATAAAGTTCCCGTGCATGGACAAAATTCCCGTTTGTGGACAAAGTTCCCATCTATAGACAAATGCTCCCGCTGAGGGATTAAGTTCCTGTCTATGATTAAAGTCATCTGTGCAGGCAATGTTCTTGTCTATGGACAAAGTTCTAGTCTATGGAAATACTCATGCATATAAAAATTGGTATGACATTTAATACTTTGTTATTTACCAGTATGGTTAAGGTTGTGCTGCTCTACTTAGCTATAGTTGTCATTTAAAGGCTGTTACCTATTCATTTTTGGTCAGCTGAGCTACCGTTTTCTGGTTTACACTACTTTTTGTGCTTTTCTTGCACTTGTTATAACATTCTCGTTCTTTTTTCTCTATTTCAATGTATCTGTTTCTGTTATTTCTATAAATGCCTGGGGAATTAGAGATTCTGTAAAGTGTAAAGCTCTTTTTCTTTTTGGGAAAAAATACAACACAGATTTTTTTTTTTTTTTAAGAGTCGCTCTCAACTACGAATGATTGCAATTTTTGGAAATCACAATGGGGAGGTGATGCTTGTTTTTTCACGGGTCAGAACATTCAGCAGGTGTCTTAATTTTAAAAATATATTTGCTGGTAATGTTTTACATACCAAGATTTTATAGCGAGCAATTCGCATTTATCGAAATTCAAAGTTAGACCAGAAGCTTTGGAAAGACCTTAATATAACTAATAGCAACAGGTATCTGTAAATCATCTTTCAAAAAAAGTGTGGTGTCGTCAGCCAGTTGGCTTACAAGCATATGTTTATCAGCTATATTAACTCTTTGTAATTGGCTATTCAGCAGAAAAGACGTGAGAAGTTGAGAAGCTATTAAGAACATGTAAGGTGAGACAGGACAGCCCTGTCGAACTCCTCGAAACACTCCGAACATAGAAGAAGTACCAGAATTAATTTTAATTGAGCAATTGCCGTTTTCATATAGTGTTCGAATAATTTTACAGAAGGGATCACCAAAGCCAAATTTGTAAAAGGATTGAAAAAGGAATTCGTATGCAAGGTAAATCAAAAGCTTTGTAAAAATCTAAAAAGAGAATAAAGCTTTCTTCTGTATTCAGCTCATCGTAGTCTAGCAAATCTAGAACAAGGCGTATATTGTTAGTGATATGTCTTTTTGGGATAAAGCCAGACTGAGCTTCATCTATAATTGTGCCCAGAACACGTTTGAGTCTTTTGGCCATTATTAGAGCTAATACCTTATAATCATTGTTTAAAAGACAGATTGGGCGCCAATTATCTATCAAGAGAGTATCTTTCTTAGGTTTAGGTATTAAAGTGAGTAACCCCTGCGATAAGGTAGGTAGGAAGTATTTCAGAATCAATACTCTCTAAATAAGTCTCAAGCAAGAAATGTGCTAATTCTTGAGCAAAGCTTTTATAAAATTTGGCTGTCAGCCCATCTGTTATTGGAGACTTATTGTTCTTAAGAGCATCGATAGACTCAAATATTTCGACAATAGATACAGTATATCGCTATCACAAGCTCCTTTCATCATTAGATAATGTCTTAATGTCCTTTAAAGATTGGAAAAATAGAGAAGCTGAGTCCTTACAAAATTTAGATTTATAGAGATTAGAATAGAAGTTTGCACAAAAAGAACCAATTTCTTTAGAATCAGATGTGACTATACCATTAATTTTCAGAGAGTTAACCGTCAAGTTCTTAGCATTATGCTTTTCCATCCTAAAGAAATATGCTGAACTTTGCTCTCCTTGCTCTAGCCATCTTCATCTCGAGCGAATAAAGGAAACATCTGCACTATACTTATACAATGAGTCTAATTGAGTTTGCAATTCAGCCACCGACAAGCCACCCTTTTCTTTTTCGTGGAGAGTCATTATTTTAGAAATGACAGTCTCCTCTTCATATCTTTTAAGTTTAGATAACTGACTGCCAAAATTCCTAGCACACTTACTAACTTCATGTTTAAGAAGCTCCCAATTTAGGCTATTTTTTTTCCTTTACTGCTTTGATCCAGTAGTATTTAATCAAAAAGGAAATACTTTTCCTCAAATTGTCATGCTTAAGCAAAGAAGAATTAAGTTTCCAATAAAAAGCTATAAGACCTGTACAGAGATGGACCAGAGATAGAGGAGACTGATGAAGAATTGCCTTATGATCAGTTAAAGGGGTAGGAAGAATGCTAACTGAAGCATTAAAGTCCTTAACACATTGTGATACAAGCCAGTAGTCTATACGGGATTGTCTAGAACGGCTTTTGTTACTCCAAGTGTATGCTTTTATATTTGGAGATTTCTCCCTCCAAATATCAATGATATCAAATTTGTCCATAAATATTTTTAATTGTGAGTTAATAGGGGCAGATTGTCTGGGTGGTAGTCTATCAAGGTTATTGTCAGGGACAATATTAAAGTCCCCACCAATGAAAACTAAAGCATCTGGACATGTATTAAGCCACAGCAGAACCGTTTCCCCTATTTCTTCAAGCTTTCAGGAAGAAGTGCAGAAGAGAAGTCTCCACTAGAAGACGCATAGCTGTGGAAGTTCGCATTATCAGAACCACATGCGGTACGCAACATCTCTCTATCTTTATTCTTATCTGTGGCTGACTTCATGTTCAAAAAGATGAGGGGTGCCATGAGATAACTGTAGACAAAAGAAGTGTAACAAAGTTGTAAAAAGTGTAGTTTGGCTGCTAAAAAACGAATATGTCAGCGGAGCTCAATAAAGAATCTTAGCAGGACGCCATCTTGGAACCTCCCTTGCCCATTAATAGGTCCCTCAGCCAATAGAATTGCTGTGACGTCAGAGGGAGACCCGATTTTCAGGGGGGACTCAATTTCTCATGACTAATATTGCCCACAATCCCTTGCTCGACAGAAGATGAGTTGACCGTTTGCTTCAGAACTACAACTGTCATACATGAAAAACTACAAACATGGTGGTGAGACCGACTGCACATCATCTCTTCATCATGTTTTTACAACATATAAACAACATTAAACGTAATGTAAGTTTGTTTGAACCCTGTGAAGAGAAACTATGTTGTTCTCGCTGTCGGACGAAGACACATAATGGCTCATTATATTGCAATCGATCAAGCTGCTCCATTTACATTGATCAGCATGAGTGATTAATAATCCTCATTTTATCATCATGCATTCTCTAATGCCCATATACTGTATTTGTACTGCTTATTGTGGGTGCTCTTGTGTGTTCTTATAGCTTTTTTCTCAAAAATAATCTTTAACAAAAATTGTCAGCACCATATTGATTAAAAACGTGGTTATCACAGACAGAAAATGAAACAAAGGAACACAATTTTCTGTTCTCATTTTATTTTTGATTATTTCTTGTCTCACTGTAGGTCAGATTCTCTTTCAAGGGACTGATGTAATGATATAAACAGTATGTGACACCGCCAAATGAAAAACAAATTAACAAATAAAGTGATCCAGCACAATGTCATTCAAGAGTTCTGTCCTGATGTTGATGATGAATCATAAGATCACATCTTTAACTATAAATATAACTGTTATCCATGTTTTATTTCATCTGCAACACATTGTGAATATCACATGTTGAATAGAGATAAAGATACCCTGGTAGAAAAAACATCTTAAGCTGGTAGCTGTGTTTTAGAACATGGTAGCTGGATTAAGCTGGTCATTAGCTGGTCCAAGCTAGCAGACCAGCTTGGATCAGCTACCATCTGGTCATACTAACTCAAGCTGGTCAAGCTGGTTTTTGGAAGATGGTAGCTGGTCGACCAGCTTATGACCAGCTCATGACCAGCTTATGACCAGTTTAAACCAGCTACCATGTTCCAAAACACAGCTACCAGCATAAGCTGTTTTTTCCACTTGGGAAATGAGATGAGTTTAGTTAACACATGCATGATTATATCAAAACATTAGCGGCTCTCCAAACAAAACACCCCATGACAGATCTTCAACGATGCACTGTTTCTTCTCCAATATGGAAGCATTGTAGGGTATCATAAATGAAATGCAAGAAGAATAATGAATGAAAAATAGTAAAAATGAAATGAGGAACATGCACGTCATGATAACTGTAACAGGATGATTGACAAGTTGGTGTACGGTAACAATGCGACTGAGGGGTCTTTGATTTCGAGACGCGATTTTATGACGTGATAGAATGTCTCAATACTTGCACACTTTTTTGCTACACACTAAAAATGTAGACACTTTTCTATCACAAAATCAGTACAAATTTAAGGGCATAGTATAGACGCAGCCATTTACTTTTTGTTCATCGAAGATCGGGACCAATCTTCAATCGTGTGTCAAATCTAAATCTATAATATTTGATGGGGTAAATGGAGTCTGGTCAGAGATAGTTCTTAATTTCTCTAGTTCATTTTACTTTATTCGCCTTGTTTCCTCCATCTCCAGCCACCTGGCCTCCAATTACAATCTCTTCAACTTTTTCGACAAAACTAGTAAGAGTAGTATGTAGTGTGCCATTTAGAACTCAGCCTGTGATTATTTTCAGTTCACAGTCAATATAATTATCATAAAAATGTGTGATTACAGTCAAAAAGATGCAGCCTTTATTTCCGAATGCCCAAAGTATATAAATCCCCAAAGGGTTTATTGATTGTACTTTTTATCCAGCCACAATTTTGTCACAATGAATGCATGCAGTCTTTATTAGTTAAGTCTGTTCGGAGTCTCACTTTTGCTTACCCAGACACAGCATTCCACAGTAATCCCACAATCCACTCGCGAGCATGGCACTTGACTGTCATAGGAATGAGTTGAAAACGCTCACTCACATTCGCTTCACACGCCAGTGGATGCACAGTGTAAGGCGTAGTCACATTTACCGGTGGAAAATAATTTCTGTAACAAGGGGTAAAATGGGCAAGGAGGAGGCGGGAATCAGCTGAACAATCAAAATAATGTTTAATGAAAACTTAAAAGACACAAACATAAACACACATGGCAGCTGCATGTGGCTCTCTCTCTCCTGAACTGCCGCAACCGGCTCGGCTTTATCCCTCTCCTTGGCTGATTAGCCCGATTGGGCCCGGCCCCACCATCCTCCTCATCACACTCCTCCCTCCTTTGACTCAGGCCGGCAGGCTTTCCCTGCCTTTCAAGACCTGGGAGGGAGACAAGAGGAGGGAAAATGGGAGAGGGAAAGAACGAGGCAGAGCGACAGTGAGAGAGGAGAGAAAAACAAATTGCTCACCGGTTCCCAGACATGCCGACGCCTGGTCCTCGACCACTCCTCCACCCTCTGGCGAAAGACAGCCACTCCTCCCCGGGCAGACCGGAGCAAGTCCTCCGACCCCTGGCGGATGGAATGCCCCTCCACGTTCTGGCGGCCCCTCTGCCCCTGGCAGCAGCACCACCGCTCCAGGCGGCCGGTAGCGAGCCTCTCGTCCCCTCGCAGACGGCGGCCATTCCTTCACGTCCAGGCGACTGGCAGCGACTCCCCCAGCGGACTGGCGCAGCTGCTCCTTTGAGCGGACGGCAGTGGCGAGGACTCCACGGCAGCACATCCCTCCTCCTTCCCAGGTTTCGGAACCAATGTAACAAGGGGTAAAATGGGCAAGGAGGAGGTGGGAACCGGCTGAACAATCAAAATAATTTTTTATGAAAACTTAATAGACACAAATATAAACACACGGCAGCTGCGTATGGCTCTTTCTCTCCAGAACTGTCGCATCTGGCTTGGCTTTATCCCGCTCCTCGGCTGATTAGCCTGACTGGGGGCCGGCCGTGTGCACTCACGGCCCGGCCCCACCCTCTTCCTCGTCACAATTTCCCATCGTGGATTTCGTATGTTCAAGTTTGGTGAACTTTGACAGGCAAATGTTTCGAGTTGACCAATAGGGAGCTGCTTGGTTTGGCAGTGACCTCTGTGTGGGTGGTGCTTCGTACTACATACGAATATTGACGATGAACAAGGCTATCGTTGTAGTTTCTTTTTAACTCAGCCCCGCTCCAGCTCTAAGATGTAAGTTGGGCCATAGGACCATCTGGGTGGGCAAAAACAGTTGGAGGGGTGGGAGGGGGTTTGGTCGCCAAGGTGGGCCAAGCTCATGACTGGGTGGACCAGGTCCACCCAGCTCCCCCTGTGGAGCCGGGCCTGTTTTAACTTGACTCTCACACAGTGTAAAGTGCAACATTAAAAAGATGCTGCTTGGCAATTAATTGACTAATTAGGTGCTGGATGCACATTCAAGTGCAACATAAACATGCTTTTGCTTCTGTTTCTTGTCAGGAGAAATGTAATGTTGCCCATACATCACAAGATGTAAGATTTTATCAAGAAAATTCACGTTGGATAATAATTTCTTTTTTTTTTCTAGTAAGACCTTTGAAATTTGGGCAAAAACCGTATTCTTGATAATAATTTTTTTTAATAATAAAAGTTTTCCTGTAAAACATATCTAAAAATCCTTAAAACAAGATCAGTTTAATTTATCTTGTTTTAGAAACAACACTGCATATGATATTTCGGTTTTTCAGAGAATGTATTTTTAACATGTGTATTTTGTCTTTATAGTCAAAACAAGTGAAAAAATCTACCAGTGCTGAAGAAGTAATCCAAAGTATTAAGAATACTTTACTGACCTTGAGTAATCTAACAGAATACATTACAAATGACATTTTACAGCATGTATTCTGTAATCTGTAGTGGAATACATTTCAAAAGTAACCCTCCCAACCCTGTATATATAGAAGATAATATGGAAGTCAAGAATGGGAAAATTCTTTGTCAGAGTCATTGTCATTGTGCTCTCACCCCAGAGGAAAACATCTGAGAAAGATGCAAAAGAAAATTGTGGATGAGGTGGAAAGCCTTTTTACTGAGCAGTTGATTATGATATAGGCTCAAACCAAATTAGACTGTGTGATTTCTGGGTACTGAGATAATATTAATGCCCAGAGCCAATGAAAGAGAGAGAGAGAGAGAGAGAGAGAGAGTGTGTCCAGACATTAGCTGCAGGCAACATTATCCATAAAACAACATTATACAGGCATGACAGACCGTGTATTTTTCTCTCTTTTATCTTATCATGGTTAATCTTGAAGATAAACAGGACGGATTAGTCATCAGATAGAACACAGACAGATGCTGTGCTTGAAAAGTGAGGCCATCATTACATTTCCACACTATTAGCCAGACACTTCAGGAATGGATAGGCTAACATTAATTTATTAAGTTCGTATTTTCGAAGAAAGATTTAAAAGTAACCAAATGTTGGACAAGCTGTATGACCAACACTACAGAATACATCTAAAAGGAATCATAGTTATTAAAAAATAAAATTTTCTTTTGAAAAGTCCATTGTACTATGAAAACATAGGTTCTGTTTCAAAACCTAGTGTGCTGCCATGTCTACTGCCTACATAACATCATAATTGACTGATTTGGAATGGTCTTCATAGGCAGCAAGTTGTTGGTGTGCCTCATGTGAAACGAACGGGAGACTTAGGCCATGTCAATACTAATACGTTTTCGTTAGACAAAGCATCTTTTTCTCTACGTTTTGGCCTTCCGCCCACACTCAGATGGCGTTTTTGTCAGCTTTTTGAAAACGCTCTCCCATGTGGATAAATTTGAAAACGCCATCTTTGTGTTGTAGTGTGGACTGGGAAAACTGAGATATCTGAAAACGATTATGTATTTGTTGTCATGTGACGCAGTCATGTGATCCATTCAACCAAAACAATCAAGATGGCGGCCCGTGTTATAGTGGCACTGTTGTGCATAATATTCACTTTAATAGCGTTGTTCAAGATAAATGTTACTTTGTACAACATTCACATTACATTCCTTCAAAGGTGAAGGAATTCATTTTTGTGGTAATGCACATTATGCCACAAATGTTGTCGACTGAGCTTAACTTGTATTGAATCCGGAACATTCATTTAATTCACAATCGATTACAAAATAGAGTTTGGTCAAAGTCTTTCTAGCAAGTCAGTCCACTGTCGGCCATCTTTGGAATGCTCTCGGGAGGCTATTTCCAGTCACGCCAGTGCAGCTCCTATCTACTTAAATGGGGGAACACCAAAATCTCAAAAACGGTTGGTCAAGATTATGATTACAGTTATTTTTTTTAAATCAGCAGTAAAATAAAACAACACTGGTATCATAAATGATGCTTCATTACCTCAGATTACTTTGAAAAATGCTATTTTACCGGTTTGTTTTGCATGCACATGCATATTCTCGAGTTGATTGACAGGCGATGTCTGTATCTAAAAGTTGATTGGCTTAAGATGTGACTGTAGTCTACATGCAGTGGCACAGAGGATACATAAGGACATTTCAGGATCTTGTAGGACTATGGATCCCTTACAAGCCCTGTGTTTCAACACAGTTGGGAGTACATGACCCTAAATATTAAACTTTGGTACATAACATCCAGCACCATTTGTGCAATGGAACTTGATGAAAACGTGTGGCTTGTTGAGGAGAGGCATGACGTTCTCTAAACGATCAGACTTATGATTTTCTTAAACAGACTTACATTAGAGGGACCAGGATAATAGAGACTTCAGAGTTGGCTCTTTTGTACTGAGTCCCTCCTTATTTTCAGAAATAGTATTGTGTTCCCTCGCATTACCTTTATCCAGCCACATTTTAACCACGATATTTGTGGAAAAACTATAGTAAAAAACATAACACAGAAAAACATAAACTATGGTAATAAAAATCAGTCATTCAGCTAAAAAAAAAAAAAAAAAATTTTTTTTAATTATTATTTGTTTTTAAAACAATGGTCCTGAACACTTTGATGGCAGCATTTATAGCCCAAAATTTAAATTCTTGAAAAAAGGCACAACTACTTTGAATTATGCACTTACACAGGTAGCTTTACAGTATTATCCGATTATGATTGCTTGGTGCTTTGAAGTTGTTCTAGCACCACCATCAGGCAAAATTTGCATCAACATGTGTCAAAATAAACGAACAGTCACACAATGACATGGTTGGATGGGATGTAAAGTAAAAGCATTTATTAAATGAGAACTTGAGACATCACAAGGCAGCAGGTGAAATGGAAAATCCCATAGACACAGTGGCCACAAATTAAAATTAAAAACTGAAATCAGATCCATATTCAACTTATCAACATCATCAAATGAAAAATTTACTGAATTTATAAAAGATGCGAAAACACACTTCGAGGCTGTTCATTGGCAAATAAATACACACTTATGCATTAAACATAAATATAAATAAATATGTTCACATAATAGTGCGTACTATACCATACCAGCAATTCAGTCTTACGTCATAAGGACACCATTGTTTCAGAATGTACAGTTTATGTTAAATATGAAAGGGTTTTTCACCCCAAAAATTAATTACGTCATCATTCAACAACTTTGTTGTGTTACACAAAAGAGAGAAAGATGAGAGTGAGAAAATGACAGAATTTCAATTTTTGGGTGAACTATATCTTTAATGAAAAGTCACTGGCTGGAGTTCATGAAAGAGTGAAAAAGAAAGAGAAAGCTCTTCTGTGTCTATATGATTGTTGTATTGTTCTTTTAAATGAAAAAACGCTCTCATTAACTCTGGTCAGGTGAAGCCCTTTCATTCTGCGCAACGTTGTAATGGGTTTTATATGATTCGACCTGTAGCAGATGAAGGAGATAACTGGCCTTGTGTAAACTGCAGTGAACAGGACATAAATCATTATTTTAAAAATCAGCAGTGGTTGAATACATCATATGTGCTCAGAGGAATGCAATGAAATTCATCCAGCATTGTCCGAGGGTACCACTCGTATCCGACAGCTAAAAAGGCAGTGGCCATCCAGCTCTGAACATTCATCTGCCTGCGAGCAAATGTAAACACTCAAATATGCCAGATGGAAAAATCTGTAAACACATTAGCGATGATTTCACAGCCAGATACCACTCATTACCAAATGTCCTACGAAGTCTACCTGCAAAAGATAATAAAAATAAGCATTTCACAGTTAAACCTTGCTTTTTTAGTGAGAGTTAATAAAGGTTTTAATCATAAATACTTCATTAATATTGCATGTGTGAACTGACAGCAATTACAGTAGTTATGTCGAAAAACAAAAGAGAAAAAATAAAATGTGTTTGTACATCTATTGCATTACTAATGCAAATGTATCTTTTATAATAGTACATTAGTTTTATTTGACATTTTATTACTTTTGTCTTGAATACTTGAAACAGATATATTGTTAGCAACATGTCATAATTTCCACCAAATATATATATATTTTTTTATTTATTTTTATTTTTTTCCCCAGAGTGTGTATACACACACACACTCTATCTCTCTCTCTCTGGAAAAAATTAAGAGATCACTGCAAAATTATCAGTTTCTCTGGATTTACTATTTATAGGTATGTGTTTGAGTAAAATGAAAATTTTTGTTTTATTCTATAAAGTACTGACAACATTTCTCCCAAATTCCAAATAAAAATATTGTCATTTAGATATTAGGCAGGTGGTTTTACAACATTAAAACCACCTGCCCAATACTGTGTGGGTCCCCCTCGTGCCGCCAAAACAGCGCCAACATGATATTCTTCTCACCACAATTGTACAGAGCAGTTATCTGAGTTACCGTAGACTTTGTCAGTTCGAACCAGTCTGGCCATTCTCTGCTGACCTCTCTCATCAGCAAGCGTAAGGATCTGAGCGACTTTGACAAGATTTTTTTGAAAAAAATGTGATTTTTTTGAAACAAATGTGATCTCAGTGATTTGGAGCGTGGCATGATTGTTGGTGCCAGATGGGCTGGTTTGAGTATTTCTGTAACTGCTGATCTCCTGGGATTTTCACACATACAGGCTCTAGAGTTTACTCAGAATGGTGCCAAAAACAAAAATCATCCAGTGAGGGGCAGTTCTGTGGACTTGTTGATGAGAGAGGTCAACAGAGAATGGCCAGATTGGTTCAAACTGACAAAGTCTAACTCAGATAACTGCTCTGTACAATTGTGGTGAGAAGAATGCTATTCTGAGATGTGGGTTGGCTCTGTTTTGACGGCACCAGGGGGACCTATGCAATAGTAGGCAGGTGGTTTTAATGTTGTGGCTGATCAGTGTGTGTGTATATATATATATATATATATATATATATATATATATATATATATATATATATATATATATACACTGTATGTTTTAATACAAACAAATTGTTTAAATGTAAAAAAAGAGATTTAAAAACATAACACTGTATATACAGTATACACACATATACATATATACACACACACACACACACACAAACACACACACACACACACACACACACACACACTGGTGGCCATAAGTTTGGAATAATGTACAGATTTTGCTGTTTCGTACGGAAATTGGTACTTTAATTCACCAAAGTGGCATTCAACTGATCACAAAGTATAGTCAGGACATTACTGATGTAAAAAACAGCACCATCACTATTTGAAAAAGTCATTTTTGATCAAATCTAGACAGGCCCCATTTCCAGCAGCCATCACTCCAACACCTTATCCTTGAGTAATCATGCTAAATTGATCATTTGGTACTAAAAAATCACTTGCCATTACATCAAACACAGTTGAAAGCTATTTGGTTCATTAAATGAAGCTTAACATTGTCTTTGTGTTTGTTTTTGAGTTGCCACACTATGCTATAGACTGGCATGTCTTAAGGTCAATATTAGGTAAAAAAAAAAAAAGAAACTGCTTTCTCTAGAAACTCATCAGTCAATCATTGTTTTGAGGAATGAAGGCTATACAATGCTTGAAATTGTCAGAAATCTGAAGATTTCATACAAAGGTGTACACTACAGTCTTCAAAGACAAAGGACAACTGGCTCTAACAAGGACAGAAAGAGATGTGGAAGGTCCAGATGTACAACTAAACAAGAGGATAAGTACATCAGAGTCTCTAGTTTGAGAAATAGATGCCTCACATGTCCTCAGCTGACAGCTTCATTGAATTCTACCTGCTCAACACCAGTTTCATGTTCAACAGTAAAGAGAAGACTCAGGGGTGCAGGCCTTATGGGAAGAGTTGCAAAGAAAAAGCCACTTTTGAAACAGAAAAACGAAAAGAAAAGGTTAGAGTGAGCAAAGAAACACAGACATTGGACAACAGATAATTGGAAAAGAGTGTTATGGATCTTAATCCCATTGAGCTTTTGTGGGATCAGCTAGACTGTAAGGTGTGTGAGAAGTGCCCGACAAGACAGCCACATCTATGGCAAGTGCTACAGGAAGTGTGGGGTGAAATGTCACCTGAGTATCTGGACAAACTGATAGCTAGAATGCCAAGGATCTGTAAAGCTGTCATTGCTGCACGTGGAGGATTTTTTGATGAGAAAACTTTGAAGTAGTTTAAGAAGTTCTGAACATTTTTTTCAAATTGTAATAGTAATTTTTCACATTATTAATGTCCTGACTATACATTGTGATCAGTTGAATGCCACTTTGGTGAATAAAAGTATCAATTTCATTTCATAAGAGCAAAATCTGTACATCATTCCAAACTTTTGGCCGCTAGTGTGTGTGTGTGTGTGTGTGTGTGTGTATATATATACACTATATTGCCAAAAGTATTCGCTCACCCATCCAAATAATTGAATTCAGGTGTTCCAATCACTTCCATGGCAACAGGTGTATAAAATGAAGCACCTAGGCATGCAGACTGCTTCTACAAACATTTGTGAAAGAATGGGCCGCTCTCAGGAGCTCAGTGAATTCCAGCGTGCTACTGTGATAGGATGCCACCTGTGCAACAAGTCCAGTCATGAAATTTCCTCGCTACTAAATATTCCACAGTCAACTGTCAGTGGTATTATAACAAAGTGGTAGTGACTGGGAATGACAGCAACTCAGCCACGAAGTGGTAGGCCACGTAAAATGACAGAGCGGGGTCAGCGGATGCTGAGGCGCATAGTGCGCAGAGGTTGCCAACTTTCTGCAGAGTCAATCGCTACAGACCTCCAAAGTTCATGTGGCCTTCAGATTAGCTCAAGAACAGTGCGTAGAGAGCTTCATGGAATGGGTTTCCATGGCCGAGCAGCTGCATCCAAGCCATACATCACCAAGTGCAATGCAAAGTGTCGGATGCAGTGGTGTAAAGCACGCCGCCACTGGACTCTAGAGCAGTGGAGACGCGTTCTCTGGAGTGACGAATCATGCTTCTCCATCTGGCAATCTGATGGACGAGTCTGGGTTTGGTGGTTGCCAGGAGAACGGTACTTGTCTGACTGCATTGTGCCAACTGTGAAGTTTGGTGGAGGGGGGATTATGGTGTGGGGTTGTTTTTCAGGAGCTGGGCTTGGCCCCTTAGTTCCAGTGAAAGGAACTCTGAATGCTTCAGCATACCAAGAGATTTTGGACAATTCCATGCTCCCAACTTTGTGGGAACAGTTTGGGGATGGCCCCTTCCTGTTCCAACATGACTGTGCACCAGTGCACAAAGCAAGGTCCATAAAGACATGGATGAGCGAGTTTGGTGTGGAAGAACTTGACTGGCCTGCACAGAGTCCTGACCTAAACCCGATAGAGCACCTTTGGGATGAATTAGAGCGAAGACTGCGAGCCAGGCCTTCTCGTCCAACATCAGTGTCTGACCTCACAAATGTGCTTCTGGAAGAATGGTCAAAAATTCCCAAAAACACACTCCTAAACTCTTCCCAGAAGAGTTGAAGCTGTTATAGCTGCAAAGGGAGGGCCGACGTCATATTAAACCCTATGGATTAAGAATGGGATGTCACTTAAGTTCATATGCGTCTAAAGGCAGATGAGCGAATACTTTTGGCAATATAGTGTATATGCATATACAAATGATACAGTTATTTTTTACAAAACTTAACTGTTTCAAATGTTTTTTTTAAACTACATGCTGTCATATGAACAACCTGTCAGAAATTATACTGTTTTAAGTTTCATTAATCTTAAGTATACAAAACAGCACAACAAGTAATGATAATTTTGTGAGTAAAATGTTGATTAAGTAATCTACTGATTCAGCGAGTCATTCAGTGAATATTTCTTCAGACTGAATCGACCAGTAACTCATAAGTGAATCGGATTACACTGGTTGTGCTGTTTTTGTGTGCAGCCCTCAAAAACAACTCAATAGAAACATGTATTTTTTCACTGTTATTCTGTGACACACAGTCTTTTTTATCTCATTGCATTCATTAAAGACTGCAAGATCACAACTCCGGGAAAATTTCTTTACAAAATAATTGATTTAGATGTAGGTTCAGTAGAGGTAGAGCGCTGCTGCTGGAAAGCAGTGCAGTAAACACTAGATTAAAGCTAATGGTGCAGAAAAGACACACTTTAGCTTAAACAAAAAAAAAAAGGAAGCCTATTTTTAGTACCATTAAGCACTGTGACATTATGTTTGTGACAATTACGCAAATTTTCCTCACAAATTCTCATTAAAGTAAATGTCTAAGCCTTGATAAAGGAATAAGAAGTGTGAAAATGCTGTAATATACTTTCCATGGTATTTCAACGTCACCTGTTCTTCAGCCTGCTAACACTCATTCTGGATGCTTTATTCTGAGAGAACAAACACAAGACTGAGGATTATCATCAGAGAAGATGATGCCAGAGGAAGACAATACATCTGAGAGTCAGTGCTGCTCTCTATTACACTCCAAACTCATCTCATCCTCCTTCAGAACTCAAACTCTGTATGTTTCTGTGAACGACAAGTTAAAGCAATATCTCCAAGTCACCTTGTGCTTTGGGCATCTTATCGTGAAGTTCTCTTCATTGAGTGCACTGTCTGTGAAGATAAAAAAAGAGCCAATGCAACAAAACAGGGATGAAAACAAGGAATGGAAAGCAAACTGATACTTTATGGAAGATTCAACTTTCCTCTAAACATTTACAATAAATAACTTTTTTTATTACGACATGTCAAATCAGATGACATAATGAACTATTATATATACACTGGTGGCCAAAAGTTTGGAATAATGTACAGATTTTGCTGTTTCGTACGGAAATTGGTACTTTAATTCACCAAAGTGGCATTCAACTGATCACAAAGTATAGTCAGGACATTACTGATGTAAAAAACAGCACCATCACTATTTGAAAAAAGTCCTTTTTTTTCCCTCCACTTTTTCTCCCCAATTTGGAATGCCCAATTCCCAATGTGCTCTAAGTCCTCGTGGTGGCGTAGTGACTCGCCTCAATCCAGGTGGCGGAGGACGAATCTCAGTTGACTCCACGTCTGAGACCGTCAATCCGCGCATCTTATCACGTGGCTTGTTGAGCGCGTTACCGCAGAGACATAGTGCGTGTGGAGGCTTCACGCTATTCTCCGCGGCATCCACACACAACTCACCACATGCCCCACCGAGAGCGAATCACATTATAGCAACCAAGATTAGGTTACGCCATGTGACTCTACCCTCCATAGCAACCGGGCCAATTTGGTTGCTTAGGAAGCCTGACTGGAGTCACTCAGCACGCCCTGGATTCGAACTCGCGACTCCATGGGTGGTAGTCGGTGTCTTTACTTGCTGAGCTACCCAGGCCCCCTGAAAAAATTCATTTTTGATCAAATCTAAACAGGCCCCATTTCCAGCAGCCATCACTCCAACACCTTATCCTTGAGTAATCATGCTAAATTGCTACAGTCTTCAAAGACAAAGGACAACTGGCTCTAACAAGGACAGAAAGAGATGTGGAAGGCCAGATGTACAACTAAACAAGAGGATAAGTACATCAGAGTCTCTAGTTTGAGAAATAGATGCCTCACATGTACTCAGCTGACAGCTTCATTGAATTCTACCTGCTCAACACCAGTTTCATGTACAACAGTAAAGAGAAGACTCAGGGGTGCAGGCCTTATGGGAAGAGTTGCCACTTTTGAAACAGAAAAACAAAAAGAAAAGGTTAGAGTGGGCAAAGAAACACAGACATTGGACAACAGATAATTGGAAATGAGTGTTATGGCTCTTAACCCCATTGAGCTTTTGTGGGATCAGCTAGACTGTAAGGTGCGTGAGAAGTGCCCAACAAGACAGCCACATCTATGGCAAGTGCTACAGGAAGTGTGGGGTGAAATGTCACCTGAGTATCTGGACAAACTGACAGCTAAAATGCCAAGGATCTGTAAAGCTGTCATTGCTGTACGTGGAGGATTTTTTGATGAGAACACTTTGAAGTAGTTTAAGAAGTTCTGAATATTTTTTCAAATTGAAATAGTAATTTTTCACATTATTAATGTCCTGACTATACATTGTGATCAGTTGAATGCCACTTTGGTGAATTGAAGTACCAATTTCTTTCCAAAAGAGCAAAATCTGTACATTATTCCAAACTTTTGGCCGGCATATATATCACTCATTACTGTTGGTTTCAGTTTGCGGTACAGGCAAAATTATGACTCTTACCCGACTGCAGGGCACAGGGAAAGTGGTATTTATTGGGGCAGTCTTTAAAGAAACATCCCAAAGTGGCACCAACTCTGTGACAGTATGAGCACACCTGCAAACAACCAAACAGATCAGTACCTTACAGCTTCAAGGGATTCAAAAACAAAGTCACAGATTTTGTATGTATTTTTATGACAGTGTAGACATGGGAATCTCGTGAAACCTGTCGGAAACAGGTATGGATCATATTTCATGTCAAAATACAAATAAATATCACACCTTTTTAGCAAGGATTTATGTAATGGTCTTTAAGGAGGAAGGTCAAGTCATTTTTATTTGTATAGCGCTTTTCACAACACACATCGTTTCAAAGCAGCTTTACAGAAAATCATGCATTAACAGAAAATGAAGCTGTAATATCTATAATGTCTTAGAGTCATCATTGTGGAGTTTGATAAAATACGATTGTGAATTGTGTTTAAAAATAAGTAATTAAATAATAATTGTATTTAGAACCCCAGTGATCAAGCTGAAGGCGACTGTGGCAAGAGCACAAAACTCCATAAGATGTTGGTTAGTGGAGAAAAATAACCTTGGGAGAAACCAGACTCACTGTGGGGGCCAGTTCCCCTCTGGCTATCATGATGAATATAATATCAATATTAGTTATAAATGTGCAGTGCAAGTCATGGTTTAAAATTATTAAGCTAAGTAAGTGTTAACTAAGTAGCTGTAAGATTAATGACTAATGTCTTTGAAGTTCATCCTGGATTAACTGCAGAAGTTAATATAGATGCACTGTCCTATGATAGGAGTTGCATTCAGAGAACAGCAGCAAGAAGCAAGGGAGCAAACTCTGGTATTTCCTAATGTCTAGGAAGGAAAGGAAAAGCACATTCCGGAAACATTAAGGATCCAATAACATAGTAGCACCATGGTATCGTCTAATGAGGTGCTGTGTGATCAGCTGAAATTATAAACAATGTATTTGAATAAAAGAAATAAAGGCTATTTTTGGGACAATTAAGATTTTATGCAATATGACATTAGTTGTGACAATTAAGCACTTTCAGCCCTATGAATTTCAACAATGTAAAATCCTGTTAAAACATTTTTCACACTCTCACTCTTGTAATTTGTCTACAAACAATGGCCAACGGTGTATATACAATCATCACAGGAGATGGCATTTTTGTAATTTTTATCTTAAAAGTCATAAATATTCCTACCACAGTGTGGTTTCTAGCACATCTCAAATTCAGTATTGTGTTTAATAGAATTCTGTGCTGGAAATGACGCTAATGGACATGACATTTTCAACACTTTTGAAATAAAAAGACTCCTTTGCTTGTGAAGGCTAATTTCATAGCTAACACCATGTATCCTAAAACAAAAACAATAAATAATATTTTCACACATTTTGGCAAAATTACAATTTGACTGGAAATGATGCCCAATGAAAATATTCTGCTCACAAGTGATTTTTGCCTTGATTTTTCTTTATTTTCTTCAAACATCACTTGTCTCATATTTCATCTCAAGCATGCTCTTCACTGACACTTTAGTCCACTTGGTTAACAAGTACACAAACTTTTTTTTGGAAAAAAAACAGGGCGATCAGGACCCTGGCACGAAGCTGACTGTACATTATCCGGCTTATTACACAGCTACCAACTAAATAAATAAATGGACATGAAATATTGATCCGAGTTGAAATTATGTTATTATGTGAGAATAAAGAAATCACAGAAATGAAAAAAGAATTTTACCTCCAGTTTGCTTCGGAGTCCTGTTGGTGATTATTTGCAAAAACAACCGTCTGACTGCTCATTGAGATTATTTAATTAGCTTACTTGTCGAGATCATAGAGTGATATGAAAAATAGGAAAGACGACTTGCAATATTGATTTTGGGGTGAAATAATTCATGGGACATTTCTCCGTGAGAATCACCCAGACAAGAAATATAAAATGAAGCGTTCCTTACCATTTCTTGCGCAAGCCGGATGGCTTCTTCCAATCCGTAGAGTCTCCCTTTAACCAAAAAGATGCCTGCCGTCCAAATGCAACAGTCCTCATGTATCCAGCGTTCACTACAGACACCAGACTCCTCATCAATCTCCACACAGTTCTCTTTCCTCGACTGTTTAGCTCCGATTTCCAAAAGATCTGCTTCTTTGATGGACTGGCCTCCAACATCTTCCAAACTGTAGACAGAGTCCAAGTCACTGCAGTTGGGGTCTTGCCTCCTGGCGGGTGAGCTATTGTCACTCTTACACATGGGCTGAGCTCCACTGGGGTAGTACGGTCCATACAAGTCCCCGAGGCCTTCACCATTTGGAGCCCTTCCACACAAGCAACAGAGATGCTTGTGGTGAAACCTGGCATCGCACCCAACACGGCCCAGTTGCAAACACAAAGTCTTTGGGATAACACCAGAGACCGTCTGCTGTTGTGAGCCTTTCTTCGTTGCAGCATCATCCTCTTCCCTAAAGTTGATGATGGTGCAGGATGAGAACTTCACATGAATGTAGGGAGAAAAGCTGTCTGATTTGGCATCTTTCTTGTCTTTTTGGTTTGCATATTTTAGGTTGATCTCCAGCTCTTGAGGAGAAAACATGGATGAAGTCACAGATGACCGAGGTTTTCTGCATCTTCTCTTGGTTGTTCTTGCTTTCGATTTGCTCCCTGTTAAAGCTCTCACCCGCTTCCTTGGGGTCCTCGTTTTGGGCATTGGTTTGGTTTGTTTCCTGCTTGTCGAGGCCAGAGTCTTCCGTGGACAGCTGGGCGGCGAAGATGACATCCCACTTGGTGGAGGCTTCAAGATGCTTGTGTTGTCTGCATCCAAGGTAGATGGGAAGATTTTGGGAAAAGCAGAATTTGTGTCTTGATCGCTGTCTTGCGGGACGAGTGGTATCGAGACCGATTCAATCCATGACAGCAAGGATTTGGAGTCATAACTAACCTCATGTTCTTCCAAAGCAGGTTCATTCAGGACATGGAAATTGTACACATTTTCTGGAGAGCAGCCCATTTGACTATCCCGGTCAACTTCCTGCCTTGCGGAGGAAGAACTTCCTCTTTCATGGCGTATCTCATGAACTATAACACTCCCAGATTGGAAGCTACAATGTGGAGGCGTCTTGCATTTGGAGTTGGTTATCGGCACCTCAACGATGTCACTCTCATCGTTACTAGAGATGTATTCATCTGAGCATGGAGATCTTTTGTTGGCATCTGTACTTTTGTATGCCAGAGTTTCAACTGCAGTTTTTACAAGTGCAGAGCTGGTGGAATGTAGTGTGTATGCAGCAGCACTGGCGTCCTGAGGTAAATACGATGAGCCCTTAGTCTGTGACATGAACGATAGAGAGTCACTCAAGTATGTTTCTTGTGGAAGTGTCTCTAATCCATTGTGTGCTATCCGATCTCCTAATGTGCTGTTTTCTAACAAGGAATCTGATTTCTTACATTTTTGCGTTTGCGTCAACACGCCATCCATTTCCACATGGTAATCATCATCAAACATGCAGCCTGTAGGTGGGCATTGAGACAGTATCTGAGCCACAGAGGGCAGTCCACTGATCAGTGATAAAGGCAAAGAGTAGGGGCCATGGGAGGACATGCCACAAGCTCTTGTCCCATAATGCTTTGATGCTGGTTCTGGGTGATCAGGTGGATTCGGTTTGCAAGGCTGAGTGATGTACCTACCTGACCGTGACTCTGAGATATTAACCTTATTTCCTGAGGTAATGCCACGCCAGTTGGGCTTCTTGACAAGGTCCAAAGTCTCCATGGAGTTCGTCTTTAAAGGACTCTGCAACCCCCTGACAGATCCAGAGCTGTGGAATGAGACTCCTGAAGGTGCATGACAATGACCTGGTTTAGAGATTCCATAACTGAAAGAACCAAGATTTTAACAAGTCAATAAAACGACCGGACAGGCCAACAAGGTAGTTTGACTTTCCTGGATCATTACAATATGTTAATGGTGTTAATAAGGAGAAATCATCATTAAACTGGAGTTTTTCACAATAACATGTCCAGAATAGGGATGCGCTGATCCTAGATGCAGATGTTTTAGATAGACTGGGTATTGGTCTGACAAGCCTTATCCAATTCCAATACTGTGTTTTAGTCATGGCTATTACTGTCAAGCACCAAAAAGAACCATAAAAGCATCATTAAAGTAGTTCATATGACTCATGCATTTTTTTCAAAGTCTCTTGAAGACATATAATAGCTCTGTGAATCGCAAAAGGCTGTGTTTAATAAGTCAATATATGTAGTATGCATGTGCAGCACGTTTCACTGCTCTGCTCTGTTGACACACTCATAGCATATGCGGGGCTATCATAATGCGCAGCTGTTTCAGCGCGCAATATGAGAGTACTCCATACGTCTTGGATGTAGATGCTCGACAGTTTGGTTCACTAATAACATGCATTGAAAATGGCACCGATGGAGCATTTCACCAGATTTTGAATAAGAAGCTAATTTAACAACTGTGAACTAGCCTACACACAGACAAGGTCTTTCTGGAGTGTTCCACCAAAATCAAATCCAGAGGGTTTTAAAATAAAAAACATTTACGACTAAAATATATTACTACTTTATAATAAAATTCTAAAAGATAATAATATTAATATTAACAATAATAAATGATTATTGTTATTACTATTTGTTTACAAATTAAAACAACACAAAAACTGGGTAAATCAAAAGTGGAATGATATTCTATCACAACTAAATTGAACAAAATAAAAAGTCCAGATACAAGCTGAATTTTTTTTTAAAGAATGCTGGCTTCTTTTTTACTGAAGACTTTCAATGGAATCTCTATAAATTGTCCTGCTGCATTATTCAGTAGATTAGTTATCAATAACATTTTTCTTAATAGGCTACACATTTATATTGAAATAATGTGTAGTTAGATGTTTTAGTTTCTTTACATATACAGTAAATTAGTACAACTCAATCAGTTCCACACAGTGAGATATAGATATTGTAAAATGACTAATAAAAAACAACACTGGTATCGGAACGGTATTGGCACTGGCCGATACAGAGAGTTCAGGTTTCAGAATCGGGAGAGAAAAAGTGTCATTGGTGCATCCCTAATCCAGTTCACATTTCACTGTGAAATCGAAAGAGAACAAATTAGCAATTATATTGTGTGAAAAAAAAAAAAAAGAAAGAAGTAAATTAAAGATGCACTCAGTAATTTATTTCCTCATTCCACTCACATGAGATGACGACTCCAGTCATATCAGTAACTTCATAAAAAAATGTTTTATTGTACATCAAGAGGGTCCCCTCATGGGGGCGGCCATTTTAGAATCACATGACCATTCAAATACTTCTCACTTAATCTCAGTAATTGCCCTGTTATTGGACACTTTCACTCGTGGATTAAATGAATCCTGGCTAACTATGAATGGTGAACTTCTACAATGGCGTTTGTAACTAAAAAGTATTGCGTTTGAATGATGCTGCATCCACACCACTAGGTGTCATTGCAAGTCCAAAACGACATTTTCAAAAAATTACTGAGTGCACTTTTAAGACTTTCTGCATTGTAATATTATTTTCATGACAATTAAATCACTCAAAATAAATTCTGTCATCATTTACTTACCCTCATGTTGTTCCAAACTCCTATGACTGTATTTTTTTCATGGAACACACAAAGAGATGTTAGTCACCATTCACTTTCATTGTTTGAAGATCCAGTGAAAGTGAATGGTGACTGAGGCTGTCAGTCCCTAACATTCTGCCTAACATCTCCTTTTGTGCTCCACATAAAAAGAAAGGGTTTAAAACAACGATAAGGTGAATAAACGATGACAGAATATTTGGGTGAATTACCCCTTTAAGCACATTTCATGCAAAATACTCATTACAGTAATGTGTCCAGAGCGTTTCCTTTTGTGTGTTTTTTTTTATTTATTTTTTATTCCCGTTATGTCAATGGTGATTCTCGATAGTTTCTATTAATGTAATAATAGAGTATTGTTTAATATTATTATTTAATATATATAATTCATATTTTTTTCAGTCAGCATAAAGACATTAAATAATACCTAGCTTTATACATAATAACAATTTAAATAATATATATATCATTATGTTTAAAGATTATTAGTGTTATTATTTTATTACATATCTATTAATATTATTGTTTAAAAAACACGATCATTATTCTAATGAATATTCAAATGTTTTTTTTTTTAATCATTATTAAAGATTACTCAGTTAAATTTGTTGGAATCTTGTTATGAAATTGAAAATTTGTAAATCTTAAAATATTTTTTTTGTGTGTATTAGAATTGGATAGAAGTATTTGTTTTACTGAATTTAATTTAAACAGGATTTTATTGTAATTTTCATTACTGCACTACTGTAATGAGAATGACTTTATTGTAGTACAGTAACAGGAACAATCTGCTTAATTGTCATGGCAAATGTATGAAAAATGTCACAAAGGAATCAATAAATATATCATAATTGTCCTAAAAATATTCTTCATTTTATTAAAGAAAACAATACTTAAGATTTTTAATTAATTAATTATTATACATTTTTTTAATTTTGGGATGAAATATGACACCTGGATTTAACGGGTTTCTTGAGATTCACCCCAAACGTTAACAGTACAGATACTTTGTCACAAATTTGCAATAAATAACAAATACATAGACACATTTCAAACAAACACAAACTCATTAATCTTTTTTTTTCTATTTATACTCCTACAAATTGACAAACTAATTTTAAAACAGGTGTATCAAGCTCTTCTAACAAATGTTTCCTGCAACATAATGATGATTTCAACACAAACCCTGCAGAAATAAATCTATATAAGCCACTGTAACAGCAGGTCATGAAGAGCTTTATTCTGATCTATTGATTGATATTGATGAAGTCAATTCACACTGACTCACTTTCACTGAAACTAAAGCTGCAAAACACTTACCAGAGAAATAAAGCGTCCTTTAACTATCCAGAGTTACTGGACATACCACCAAAGGCAAGAATATCTTATCAAAATTAATTTGGTCTAAAACACACATTGATTGGATATATAAAAGCGTAATATTACTGACGACAGCAACACAAGGCAGTTCTCTTATTCAACTGTGTGAATCCGGTTAACACGGCGACCGGAAGACAATTAAACAGTTTTCAAAATAAAAGCTTTCATTGCGAGCGCAGTTCAGTGGGTTTGAGCATACTAAATGAAATAGATATGCATAAAAGAGTATAAAATAATTATAAAAATATATGTATATATATATATATATATATAGTATTTAAAATAATTGAAATTAAAATAACAATATTCAACAAATTCTAAATTACTATGAAAATTAATATGAAAAAATATGTCATGCCTTATAATGTTTTAATAATTAAGTTTCCCTATAACCCTACAAGGTGTTTTAATGGTGCTTAATGATGGTGTATGCAGTTTTAACGATCCCCTTGTTGTGGGCTTGCAATTAAAAAATTTAACAACTTTTTATTTTATTTTTTTTAATTTTTTTTTTATTTATTTATTTTTTAAATTGTGAAAAAGCTTGTGCACTTGGAAGGTCATTCGCTTTATGTTTCTTAAAACAAATTCTATTCTTTTCTCAATAATGTGCATACCAGGGACTTGGGTAGCTCTGTGATTAAAGACACTGACTATCACCCCTGGAGTCACGAGTTCAAATCCCAGGGTGTGCTGAGTGACTCCAGCCAGGTCTCCTAAGCAACCAAATTGGCCCAGTTGCTAGTGTGGGTAGAGTCACATGGGGTAACCTCCTTGTGGTCATTATAATGTGGTTCTCACATGGTGAGTTGTGTGTGGATGCCGTGGAGAATAGCGTGAAGCCTCCACATGCACTATGTCTCTGCAGTAACACACTCAACAAGCCACGTAATAAGATGTGCAGATTGACGGTCTCAAACTAGGAAGCAACTGATATTTGTCTTCTGCCACCCAGATTGAGGCAAATCACTATGCCACCACAAGGACTTCAAGCACATTGGGAACTGGGCATTCCAAATTGGGGAGAAAATATAAAAATGAATGTGCATACCAAATCAACATAATTATGATGTATCACAGTCATATCAGTGTTTCAGCATAAGGCCAAATTTATTGATATAGAAAAACAATAACAATCAGTCAATAAATAAACACCCCTAAAATACAAAACTAATAGTGTTCTGAGTGGAGACAACAGGAAAGGCACCAAGAAATGCATTTAAAATCTAAAATGTATTTAAATAATAAAAAATACCAAGAACATTTATGCATTTAACTCTTTTGTAAAACACTACAATCTATTATACTGCTAATAACTTTTAAATTGAACAAATTTACAGTTTATTTAATAAACTCAATTTTTAACTTCTTTTCCTGTGAAAGTAGCCAAATATGATTTGGTCCTTTACACTTAAAAAAATATTTTAGCCTATTTTTAAGATTTACGCATTACATTTTCATAACAAAAGTCCATCAAATTGAATTGCATAAATCTTTAAAGTGTAAATTAATAAACCTTAAATGTATTCAAGTTTTATTCATTTAATTTAAAGATTATGCAATTAAATGTCATCTAAAAAATCAATGAATAAAACTTATATAAATGTAAGTTTTATTAATTTAATATAGTTAAAAATTATGCAATTACATTTTATCTAAAAAAAATTCTAAGAAATATTTAACAAAAAATTTATTAATAAAACTTAAATGAATTCATTTTATTCATTTAATTTAGTTTAAGATTCCGCAATAAAATCTAATCTAAAAAAAAATATATAGGTCATATTTAACAAAAAATAAATTACTAAAACTTAAATTTTTTCAAGTTTAATTTAGTTAAATATTATGCAATTAAATTTAATCGGGAAAAAATATCCAAGTAATATTGAACAATATTAAATAATATTTAAAAAAATGTATTAATGTTTTGCATTAATTAATGCTTTTTTTTTTAAAAGATTACACAATACAATTTGATGGAATTTTTTTTATGGAATTATTTTTATGCAATTCAAATGCGTAAATCTTAAAAATATGCAAAAAAACAAAAAAGTACAATCATAACAATTACAAATCAATATGTATCATTCCAACAGCTCAGTGGCACTATTGCGTTTACCGTATAGAGTCACATATAAACTTATATGTGACAGTATATTTTTTTTCTCACATGATATAATTATTTAATCTAAAATCAAATCTTCATGTCCATTTATTATTTACTCAGAAAGTAGCTGTGTGATAAGAAAGATAATGTACAGTTATTAACACTCTCTGCTTTGCATCATAGGCCTACTCTATTACAGTTTACAACATTTCATAAAATCTTATTACTGGGCCTTTAATAATCTCCAAGCTCCAACCCAAGTATATATTTTTACAATATATATAGCCTAAGCACCAACACCACAAACACATCACACCTGTTTCCCAGTAAAATAGACCCCTGACACTTGATGTATATATATTCCCTTTCTTTCTGTAGTGTGTAGTTTGACAGTCAAAATCAGATCATAAAGTGCTGTACATGAACGCACACATACACATAATAAAACAAGCTATAATTCATCCATCTATGTATTTGGAGTCCAGTGTATGACTGTCCCGTATGGAGAACGGCCTCCATGCCAGCACCTGCAAGACTGTGACACACATCGGTACCACACAAACCAGGTAAAACATGGTGCTGTGCAGAGACTGAAGAGCACTAGAATGAGAGAGAGAGAGAGAGAGAGAGAGAGAGAGAGAGTGAAAATGTTTTCTTGTATGCAATGCTCCTTTTCCACCACTAGAGGAGGAAACAGCACATTGGTAATTACAATAAGCATTTTATGCCTTTATACAGTAGGCATGATGAGAGGATAGTGAAAAAAACATACCTGTAATGTTACGTTTTGATGAATTGTGTTAGAATATTTCATTTGCCTTACCTTGAGTCTGCAGCTCTCCCAACATCTTTCATTTCCTCATAGCCATACTGGTTGAGGACGGACACAACCAGCATCGGGGCCAGAGACTGCGCCGGCTTTGTGAAAAGAGCATTGGTCCCAAAAACCATAGATGAGAGAGGAGAGCTGGAAACATTGACATTATAAACTAAAATCAATGATGTCTGTGCAAGTCAAACTGGCATTAAGAAAATCAGTGAACAAAGTAACAGACACTATTAAAAAATCCTGTTTAATTTATGGTAATAAACAGAAATTCATTATAAAAAATAGTGACCATGTTTCAGGCATTACGGGATGTTATTTTAGTGCCTATATATTTTACAGCATACTGCCATGTCTATCATTAAATCTTATAATGTTAAACCAGAATAAACATAAATATTTATATAAAATACAGTGAAATGTGATGGGTCACACAAGAACATTTGGGTATGCCCAATTATTGATTTTCACTGCAATTTTAACAATAGTTTACAGTGAAAGTACACTCAAAAAATTATTTTACGATTTATGCATTTTAATTGTATAGCAAAATTCCATCAAAAGAATATTAAATAAATCTAAATATTTGAAATTGCATTCATTTATTTTGTTAAACATTACACAATTCAATTTGATGAAATGTTGTTATGAAATTAAAATGCGTAAATCTTAGAAATAGGCTGAAGTATTATTTACAGTGTATTGTCTTGTTAAACATGACATACATTTTGACTGTTAACTATAAAGTAAATCACAACATTTTTACTTCCAAAAACCAAATTTTTACAATATTTGACCATAAAATTACATGCATTGTCTTGTTAAATAAAATGTCATTTTCACTGTACATGGTAAGTTTCCAGTTACCGAGGGTAACAAGTTACAAGGGTACCAGTTAACCAATTCACATTTTTAACTGTAGCATTAAAATTACACAAATAAAAAATAAAATAAAAAATTACAGTGCAATTTTAATCAAATTAAAAAGAGTATGACCATTTAAAGGGATAGTTCACCCAAAAATGAAAATTCTCTCATCAATAACTCATCCTCATGTCATCCCAGATGTGTTTGATTTTCTTTCTACAGCAGAACACAAATGAAGATTTTTAGAAGAATATTTCACCTCTGTTGGTCCTCACAATGCAAGTGAATGGTGACCACAACTTTGAAGCACATAGAGTCAGCATAAAAGTAACTCTAGTGGTTTAATCCATGTCTTCAGAAGTGATATTACAGGTGTGGGTGAGAAACAGATCAATATTTAAATCATTTTTTAGTGTGAATCTACACTTTCACTTTCACATTATTCTTTTGTTTTTGCCGATTCACATAGTAAAAAAAGGACTTACATTTTGATCTGTTTCTCACCCACACCTATCATATCACTTCTGAAGACATGGATTAAACCACTGGAGTCTTATGGATTACTTTTATACTGACTTTATGTGATTCTGGTCACTGTTAACTTGCATTAAAAATATTCATTTGTGTTCAGCAGAAGAAAGAAAGTCATATACATCTGGGATGACATGAGGGTGAGTAAATGATGAGAAATATTTCATTTGTTCATTTTTGGGTGAACTATCCCTTTAAGAAGCAGGATTTTGATAAAAAAAAACTTTGACATTTAAAATTTTTGTTAATTATATGTACAGTGTATATATATATATATAGTTATATCTTTTTCAGGACTAGGGATGAGCGATATGTTGAATGTTCTTGAAATATTCGTAGTTACTTTTATGCTGATATAAAAATACATAACATCAGGAAAATTGTGATGATTAATGATTTGTTTGTCACTCAAAAATGCTCAGAAGTTTTTGTGAAATATATGTAGGTGAATAATGTTTATTTGGTAATAAACATTACAACAATATGGTTATTGTTGTAATGATTATGTTTAAAATAGATTTGTGCTGCATATTTTACGTCTTGAACATAACATTTTGAATCTATAAGGCAGCAATGGCCTTTTGGTTGAAATGATGGTTCCTGATTGAAAAAATATATATATTTAAATGACCAAAATACATACTGAATATTGTAAAAATGCTGAAAAATGTAAAGATATATTTCTTAACACATTGTTTGATGAATAATAGTGTGCAGAGGCAACATTGAGGTTGATTCAACAGCATGCTGCAGACAGCAAAAATTACCTGCGTTTGTATTTCTGTAGGTCAGAGTCAATAATGTCAGCCAGCGGCAAATTGAAAAGACTGAAGGCTGCTTGAACCAAGACCCTAATTCACCATCAGGTACACAAGACACACACAAAAAAGAATGAGAACAGCTAGTATGAAAGAATGCATTGTACACTAATCAGCAGAAAACACACACTGTAAGCCGGCCTAAGATTATTCACTAGGCAGGACTATAATACCTAACTGCATCTCCAAATATTCATTATGTGAATATTTATAGTGAATAAGGACTACAATTTCTGTCTGTTCTTCACACAAAGCTATTGTATGGTTTGGCACTATAAGTCACAATTCACTTTTGTTCCATGGAAAAGAGCATCTTGGACATTCTGCCTACTATCTCTTTTAGTGTTTCATGGAAGAAAGAAAATAATTGGTGGAACAACGCTGATTCTTACATGTTGACAGTAAGGAACAATGCGAGGAAATAGTAGTTTCTTGGACCCAACAGAAGCATGATGACAGCAGCCCCAGCCTCCACATAGAAGGTGACCAGAATGAGTCTGTAGTAGCCGAACTTGCAAAGAAGATTCTGGCTGCACAACACCAACAACTGTAGAGCAAAAATAGAGAACACATCGTTTAAGACCTTTCTGTCTCAGCTATTGTCTTAATTTTGATTTAGCTGTAAGGTTTGCATCTCAAGCTTCTGGTTCTTGGGGTGTTGTAAGTGGTTTCTAGCACCTTGCTATGCAGTTATTAGGGTATTCTGGGTGGTTGCCAGGGAGTTGTTATTTGGTTTTATAGTCAGCATGAAATGAAAATTCACCCTATCTATTTTCTAAATGCATGTTATTGATCTTATTGTGAACGATTCATCCATGCATGTTGTTTTTGTTTTGTTTTTTGACCTCGTAATCTTTAATCAGAATTTCATAACTTGAAACTTCTCCAATCATTTAGTCCGCTTAAACCCTGCCTCTTTCTTATAAATACCACAACCTTGCGTAGAGTTGAACGAAGCGTCAGTCGCATGTTGGTGAAGATGGCAAGGTGTATTTTCGTCTGTTTTCCTTCAAAACTATAGTTTCTTAACCCAAACTTCCTAGGTTACGGGTCAACTGGCTTGAATTTACATTTCGAATGAGGAATAACGGCAAATTTGTGGTTGTGTTCGAGACATTTCACGTCTGAATTGCTGAAGTGATCACTAATGAGTACAACACTTCAGATGCCTCGAGTTTATTTATATTTTTGAATGCTCTTGGGATGCACAGCACGAGTAAGTGTTTTTTATTTCCCTTTATATTAATTGAACTTCAAGTTCAGTCATGTAACTCTACATGGTGCAAGCTTATGGTCAGTGCTGGTTAGGCTACTTCTGATTTGTAATCTGGTACTGATTACAAATTACATGACTACAATTGTAGTAAGTAATGTCATTTGTTGGATTACATTTTAAAGTAATATAATCTGATTGCTTTTAGATTACCTTTGGATTACTTCTAATCCAACTTTTGTTTATTTGATGTCACATGCATTTGAGTATAAACTGGTACCATTTGATATAATGTTGCTTAAATGTATTAAAGAAAATTTACTTAATCCATGTGTGGTAACAGATCAGATCAGTTATATTTGTGAATCATCATCTCAAAAGTTGTCAGAAAAGCAAAGGCGCATTCATGTTAATTTCTGAAGCCAAATACAAAAACAGTTTGTGAAACTAAAACTAACTTTACGGCACTAATGCAATCGGTTCGGCATTTATGTGTGGATTACTTCTCCATCTTAAGTGTAATTATGGCTACCTAGCTGATGGCTCCTATCAGGGCTGTGTATGCTGTGTATGCAATGCCAACCCCCTCCACCCCCACCCCCCTTCCTTATGAAAACTTCTTAAATTATAAGAAGAACTGGAGGGATCAATAAATTATTAACAATTTATTGCAACTGCCTGATTAATAAGTAATCATATAATCCATATAAAAGTAATTGTAATCTGATTATGGCTTCTTTAACATGTCATTTAGTCTAATTACAAATACTTGATTTTTGTAATTTGATTATGTTATCCCATGGGGCATAGGTCGATCTGAAACCGTTTAATTAATTCTTTCTAAAAGTGAGGGGGACATATTCCCCTCAGTTATAATGGTTCCTATGCCCCTGTATAATCCAAAACACATGTAATCCGTTACTACCCAGCACTGCTTATAGGACATGTTCTCTGTTATCTAATCATCTTGTGTAGTTCACGGCCTTTGACATGTTTTCAAGTCTTCCAAGATTCTGCGATTGTAACGCAAATTCAGTCACTCTCTGCATTATTTGCAGTAGCTTGCAATTTGGTATAATTTCCACAATTCTTCTGCATAAACTGTGAATCTGAGGTAATCCGATTACTTTTCCCCATGTTTAACAGCGGTCAGAATTCTCCAAATCAAAATTATTTTCTAAACTTTTGTGGGGCCGCGCGTACATCACAGCCAGATGAGTGCGGTCCGTGGTGTGGGTCGGTGACGGTCTGAGCTCATTTGGAGTGCTCGCATAATGCACTAGAAGATAAGACACCAAAACTCATCAGAGTAAGCAGATCTAGTCCTCCAAGACAAACACTACTAAATTGTCATATCCATTATAACACTTTAAAATGTAATACGAGAGATGTCATGACTGAAATGGTAGTTACACAGTGAAGTATATTATTTAGGATTAAGGTTCAAATCACTAACCATAAGTAATGCATGCTTTAGTTAACACCACAAATAATGATGATGCACCTGCGGGCAGATGAATCCAGCTCCATACATGAAGCTCTTTGCCAGCGATGGCAGGACATCTGGAGGAATGAGGTGCTCTGCAAAAATCATGGTGAAGTTATTGCAGAATGCCACCATGAACACTTGGAAGAAGTTCATGATGACAAAGAGCTGGAAGTTTCGGTTGGTGAGGATCTGCCAGGTCATGGAGAGCACAGAAGACATGGAGAGCGGAGGTTTCTGAGGACCCGGGGAACTCTGCTCAGAACTTTTACTATCAAATCGACTTTCACTATGGAAGCCCGTGTACAGCATACAACAACAGGCCAGCACGGCGACCAGGACAGTAAAGCCCTGGAAGGCTGCAAAGTCGTCCATGTTCCTGGAGATGAGACCACTGAAGAGCACACTAGAAGATCCAACCAGAGACGCCACCTGGCTGTATTTGATCAGTCTCAGTCTGTTCTGATGTTGTCCCGAGATTTCTGCAAACAGTGCACACTGAGCTAACAGCACGAATGTGAGCATGCCATCGAAAGCACACAGAGTCACCATGAGGTGAACGCCGCTCAGCCAGTCGCCTGGCTCATACGTCCTCCACGGGAACCATGCCAGCAAGAAAGCCAGACAGTACAGCGGGGCTCCGTATAAAATCGAGAGCCGCCGTCGCGAGCAGCACTCCATGCGCGAGTTGTCTTGCAAATAGCCAAACAAGGGGTCGTTCAGTGCGTTCCAGATCATATAGACCACCTGTGGAGACAATAACAGTGGACTCTTTATTGGTTCAAATTAAAGTTCAGCTGCTTCATAGAGTGTGTTTGATGACAGGGTATTTAAGTATATACCAAAATATCCTAACACCTTTGTAACTGTATTTTCAGACAACATGCATTTGATTTCTTGTAAGGTTCTAGCGTGGGCAGTGAAAAGCATTTCGAGTAGGTCTGAGAATGGTGTCGAGAAATAGTAACAATGGGAAATTGTAGCACCTCTCGCTAAAAGCCTTGTTCTGTGTGAATAAATGTGGGCAGGACCATAGTAAACAGCAGCTCAGAGTTTCGATATGTCACATTACCAGACCATTTCAGGCGTCATCAGATATCCTGGTATAAAGCATTTTCATATATAGGTCATATATATATATATATATATATATATATATATATATATATATATATATACATACATACACACACACACAGTTGTGCTCAAAAATTTGCATACCCTGGCAGAAACTGTGAAATTTTGGCACTGATCATGCAAAGCCTTGAAAATGCCAGTCAGTACTGTTCAATCACTTATTAAGAAATGGAAAATTCAGGGATCTCTTGATACCAAGCCAAGGTCAGGTAGACCAAGAAAGATTTCAGCCACAACTGCCAGAAGAATTGCTCAGGATACAAAGAAAAACCCACAGGTAACTTCAGGAGAAATACAGGCTGCTCTGGAAAAAGACAGTGTGGTTGTTTCAAGGAGCACAATACTTGTTGACCCCTCTCCAAACATACCGCTTATGGTTGTGACCATAAATCTCCATTTTGGTCTCGTCACTCCAAATTACAGTGTGCCAGAAGCTGTGGGGTGTGTTAAGGTGTTGTCGGGCATATTGTAACTGGGCTTTTTTGTGGCATTGGCTTCTTTCTGGCAACTCGACCATGCAGCTCATTTTTGTTCAAGTATCGTCGTATTGTGCTTCTTGAAACAACCACACTGTCTTTTTCCAGAGCAGCCTGTATTTCTCCTGAGGTTACCTGTGGGTTTTTCTTTGTATCCCGAACAATTCTTCTGGCAGTTGTGGCTGAAATCTTTCTTGGTCTACCTGACCTTGGCTTGGTATCAAAAGACCCCTGAATTTTCCACTTCTTAATAAGTGATTGAACAGTACTGACTGGCATTTTCAAGGCTTTGGATATCTTTTTATATCCTTTTCCATCTTTATAAAGTTCCATTACCTTGTTACGCAGGTCTTTTGACAGTTCTTTTCTGCTCCCCATGGCTCAGTATCTAACCTGCTCAGTGCATCCACGTGAGAGCTAACAAACTCATTGACTATTTATACACAGACAATAATTGCAATTTAAAAAGCCACAGGTGTGGGAAATCAACCTTTAATTGCCATTTAAACCTGTGTGTGTCACCTTGTGTGTCTGTAACAAGGCCAAACATTCAAGGGTATGTAAACTTTTGATCAGGGCCATTTGGGTGATTTCTGTTATCATTATTATTTAAAAAGGAGCCAAACAACTATGTGATAATAAATGGCTTCATATGATCACTATCCTTAAATAAAAGACAGTTTTTTTGCATGATCAGTCATATTTTCAAAATCAATGCCAAAATTTCACAATTTCTGCCAGGGTATGCAAACTTTTGAACACAACTGTATGTGTGTGTGTGTGTGTGTGTGTTTATATAGGCTGATATAATGAACAGTATAGGCTACTGCACATATAAACGGAAATTAAATGTTGAAAAAATGTAAATATTTGTACACAATATCTACTTAATTCACTAAAACTATTTGAAAGTGCAAACTGCACATTATTCAGTGACAAATAATGGTAGATTTTGGAACGAACACAACGGAGGGCTCTGTTAAAGGGATAGTTCACCTAAAAATATTCTAACAACATTATTGTGCTATTGTATATTTCTCCTTTTTTTTTAAACTGTTATATCTTATTTTTGTAATTATTTGTTTTATGTCACTATATGTATATATGTTTAAATGTATGTTTGTATGTACATATATACATTGCATTCTCTTGCACTGGAAGCTTCTGTCACCATGACAGATTCCTTGTGTGTGTAAGCACACTTGGCAATAAAGCTGATTCTGATTCTGATAAATGAAAATGTTGAAATGTGAAAGTGTAGATCTATAGTAAAAAAGGACTTAACTATTGATCTGTTTCTCACCCACACCTATCATATCACTTCTGAAGACATGGCTTAAACCACTGGAGTCTCATGGATTTATTTTATGCTGACTTTATGTGCTTTTTGGAGCTTCAAAGGTCTGGTCACCATTCACTTAAATTGTATGGACCAACAGAGCTGAAATATTCTTCTAAAAATCTTCATTTGTGTTCTGCAGAATAAAGTCAGACACATCTGGGATGGCATGAGGGTGAATAAATGATTAGAATGTTTTTATTTTTGGGTGAACTATCCCTTTAATCGCCCAAGCGGCCACAATTGGCTGATTAATTAATCTCAGAATGCACAAATATCGTTACTCCGTTACTGTCAAAATACAGATTAAAAAAAAAAAAAAGCATATGCGAATTATCTTAATGTAGTTCTTAATGCAGCAATGGTGAATCTTTAGTTGCTGTAAACGATTTTCGCTGTTTTTGGCTAACGACAAAAAGACCGCCTCATCGCTTCAACCAGACGCCGTTTCTCCCAAACCCCGCCCTCCAAACACATGTCAGCCAACCCGGTGTCAGCAACAAATGATTGACAGGTAGATATCGTTTCTGATTGGCTGCAAATAGAGGGCCAGTCTCGATGCTTTTTGTTGTTTACAGAGTCTAGTGCTGTCAGAGACAGGTGTGATTAATCAAGTAAGAATATCTATTAACATCTGCAAAAACTCACCTGTGACTGGTGGAAGGCTACTTCTGAAATTCTGTACCTGTTTAAGAACAGTTTTACATAGTAGAAACTAAAAATGCTGTTCATCATGCCAGCACCAAGTGTAGTCATGCAGTAAGCCAAGGCTGCTGGATGAGCAAAGCGCCTCATGCTGGAAATACAATGTTGTCCACAAAGGACAACTAAAAAGCAGTGTGAAACGAAATGATAAAACTAAAAACTCATGCAATCGCAGATTATTAGTACTGCGAAACACTCAACAAAGACATGTAATTTTGAACGAATTTCTCCGCATTTCCCCATACAGAACGTTCACTTCCTGTTCTTTCGAAGTAGGCGCGGCTGGTACGCAAATTTTTCCCTAACTAAGCTATTATTGGACAAGACGCTACCAAAGCCCCGCCCCTTGCTCTCATTGGTCAACGGGGAGATCCGTTCTTGTTTTTATCCCGTCTACTCTTCAGCGCGGAGTCTGCCACGTTGCTGTAGACACCGGTTAGGACCGCTGGGGATTGTAGCTCACCAAGCATGTATCCATCAGATAAAGGGCAAATGTCTTAGGATAAACGGGAAAAGAAACTAAACGGACGATTTCTGTCGGCCTGAAGCTTTAACAGGTGTCAAGATGCTGACGGACGTGATAGTAGAGGAGGAATTTGAACACAATGAGGAGGAGTTGTGGTATAGCAGGAAGGATTTGGAACATGGTAAGACTCTCGAATATATATATATATATATATATATATATATATATATATAAACAACATGTGATGTGACATTAAGGGAAAATGATATTGTTTCATTATGATGAGTGAAAAGAATGAGAAATATGCAGATGATGGGTTACTACAGGTGATAATGCAGCAGTTTATGACGTCTAACTGAAGGTCACGCCCATATAAACCTTTTAAATGCGCACTGTGACGTCAAACTGATGAAACCTATTCTTTTCACTTCTATAATTATGATGTCCCTCCCAATGTATTGGGAAATTCGTCTTAAAAAAATGATCTGTGTTTGAGAGGAGTAAGCTCTTGTTTTTAAAGGAATATTCTGGGTTAAATTCAAGTTCAATCGACAGCATTTGTGGCATAATCAGTGTTGAGTAAGTTACTCTAAAAAAAGTAACTAATTACTAACTACTAATTACATCTTCTACAGTGTAATTAGATTACTATACAGACAGTATTACTCTGTCTGAAAAGTAATTGCATTACTTATTACTAATTACTTTCTAAAACCCTTATCAACCTCGACCAGATGAAAAATACAAGGATAGACATGAAACTGTTCTTTTAATTCTTTCAGATAAATCATATAAAATCAAATAAATGATTCATGAACTGGCCAAAGAATTTGAGGGGGTGGCGTTAAATTAGAAAACATATATTTTAACATTAGATGTTAAGTTTAAATTTTAAATTCACTGTTGTTTTATATAGAATTGTTCTAGAGTCTGTACAGTATTTAACACAATTACATCAGAAGTAACTGTAATTACATTACTGAAAAAATAATAGTAATCCCTTACTTTTTCAATGAAAAAGTAATTTAATTACAGTAATTAATTACTTAGTAATGCATTATATCCAACACTGGGCATAATGTCGATTAGCAAAAAAAAAAAAAAATAATAATAATTTCGACTAGTCTCTTGTTTATAAAAAAAAAAAAAAAAAAGCAAAATCTGGATTACAGTGAGGCGCTTACAGTGGAAGTGAATGGAGCCAGTCGATAAACGCTAAAATATTCACTGTTTCAAAAGTATAGTTGCACCATGTAAACATTATATGTGTTAACATGATTTTAGTGTGATAATATCACTAACTAACATTTACTGTGTAAAGTTATATACAATCTAACTTTGTTACATGATGACGTAACACCGATAGAACCTGCAAGTGATTTTATCACACTAAAATCATGTTAACATGTATACTGTTTACGTCTTGTGTCAATACTTTTGAAGCCGTGTGTGTGTGTATATATATATATATATATATATATATATATATATATATATATATAATATTTCTCCCAATTTGGAATGCCCAATTCCCACTACTTAGTAGATCCTCGTGGTGTTGTGTTTACTCATCTCAATACGGGTTGTGTAGGACAAATCTCAGTTGCCTCCGCTTCTGAGACCGTCAATCCGCACATCTTATCACGTGGCTCATTGTGCATGACACCACGGAGACTCCGCATGTGGAGGCTCATGCTACTCTCCGCGATCCACGCACAACTTACCACACTCCCCATTGAGAGCGAGAACCAATAATCGTGACCACGAGGAGGTTACCCCATGTGACTCTACCCTCCCTAGCAACCGGGCCGATTTGGTTGCTTGTGAGACCTGGCTGGAGTCACTCAGCACCCCTGGATTCGAACTCGCAACTCCAGGGGTGGTAGTCAGCGTCAATACTCGCTGAGCTTCCCAGGCCCTCCCAAACCACATGCATTTTAATATTTATGGACTGGCTAACAATTTTTGGTTCCCAGAACGTTCTGGGAACGTTAGTTGTTGGTTCCCTGAACGTTCCCAGAACATACATTTTTAAGGTTTGTTTTTGGTTAGCCAGAAAAGTTTTCTGTACGGAAATGGAGCGTTCTTTTTAGGTTTGCAGAATGTTCCCCTAACGTTCTATTAATGTTCCTCTAACCTCAGTTTTCATCATATTTTTATGTACATATTCATGCATTCATACATCATTAATCATAAATAAAACAGTCTATATAAATTATCAGCCCGCAATCAAAGTCTTTGCTGATCCATTGTTTAATTTAAAACATTTAATTATCATTTAATACAAAAAACATGAAATCGTTTTCATAGACAAATAAATAAAGAGCATTGTATCATTAAAAAATAAATTGTAACTGTAAAAACGGACTGTCAGTGGAAGATAAAATAGCCTACACTTAATCCTCTACAGTTTGGTTCTCAGATTAATGTATTTATTTTTAAGGATGTTTATATACAACGCAAATTGCAAAATAAGTTAATCTAACATTGTTCAATACTGAAAACTGAGCCTTGATCTTTGCGTTTCTTCAGCACCAGACATTATGCAGATATTAAAGTAAATTATTCCAAATATTCACATTCACAAACACATTCGAGGGTTCTTGAAGTCAGAAATGTATTGACAAATATAGATAAATAGATAAATAAATTACAAATTAGATAAACATTCAAATAATCTTATAGGCTAACATTAGATTCATTTCTGAAGTGTGCAATGTAGCGGAGACTCAGTGCTTCTCGTCATTAGTGGCCAATAAACAACAAAAGCAATAAAAAAAAGTTCCAACAATCATGTTTTTTTTTATTATACGAGTCAAATCTTTCTCAAAGCAATACCATATTTATTTAATCTCACATCTAGAAGCAATTATTTATTGAGGAAATCGACAAATAATGTCAGTCATCGAGTTCCTCCACCGAAATGACCGTTCATTTTTTAATTCAGCAGTGTGCAGATTTATATAGATCATGGGTGATTCCAATCGAAAGTGATCCTCCCTATACCCTATTCACTCAGCTCTTGATATGGGCACTCTGAAGGGAGCATGGCATTACTGTATGAATGTACTCATCGCTAGCAGTCTTATGGAAAGGCCCTTCGTGGAAAATATATTTTCTTACTATGATTGGGGACGACATTTCGAGTTGCATCCTCTTCTCGCAGTGCCCTTAAAGGGTGCAAAAAAGCTATTTGGAAGACACCCAGATATAGTAAATATAAAACCATAAGAGAACGTTCTGTATGTTATTTTTAGGTTATCCCACAAAAACCAACCTGCAACGTTCTGGGAATGTTAGTTTATGGTTATAAAATAAAGAATCTGAAGAAAACATTCTTAGAATGTTAGGAATTGGTTCCCAAAAAAATAACCAAACGGGAACAATACACTAACGTTAGGGGAACGTTATGTGTTTACTGGCATTCACTTTCATTGTAAGTATCTTACTCTGTTATTTTATTTTTTAGTTTTATTTGTTTCCTAATAAAACAGAAATCATTCTGTAGTTTTATGTCCATGAATTGTAACTTTTATAATTTTGAATTGTAGGAAAAAATTGTAGTGATTAGGAGAGGCTCTTACCCTTAAAGGGAAAGTTCACCCTCATGCTGTCCCAGATGTGTGTGACTTTCTTCTGCAGAACACAAACAAAGATTTTTAGAAGAATATCTCAGCTCTGTAGGTCTATACAATACAAGTGGATGGTAATTAGACCTTTAAAGCTCCAAAAAGCACAGACAGTCATACTAAAAGTAATCAGTTCGACTCTAGTGGTTAAATTAATGTCTTCTTAAGCAATACGATCACTTTGGGTGAGAAGCAAATCAATATTTAAGTCCTTTTCACTATAATTGTTTGCGCGTTCATGAGAAGAATCTGTTCACGCTGCCTCTCACGTGACGTAAGCGTGTTGGCACGTTCACACGAGAACTGAAGCGATACAACCAGAAGTGCAGCTTGATTTGTTTACAACAGAACGATGTTCAGAAGCTTAATTGGTTTTGCTTTCATTTGAACATGCCAGCACGTTGTATTTCTGTTTATGGCAGAAATAGTAAGAGAAGTATGGAAGTAGGCCATTCTGAATTCAGACTGTGTGTGTGTGTTCTGCTTTGTGGATGTGTTATAGTCTCACCCCTTCATTTCTGTCTCTGTATGTTATTTGATAAATTCCCCCCAAACATTGCTCTGTGTTTTAGGCTCGCTCATTCATTTCCAATGGTCAGACAAATTTGACTGCAAACAACACGTCTTTTTTTTTTTTTTTTTTTTTTTTTTTTTTTTTTTGGTCACGTGGTCTAAACTCATCGAATCCAGTCCAAATGTCTTTAGTGTGTTCAGATGGCAAATGTAGGAAAATGAACCAAGCCTCGAGCCTTTCATATGAAGTATACCATTTTTATTAAAGAAACAAAATTGATTTCTGTCAAAAATGAACAGTGCACATGGGTTAAAAGAGATTTGGATGGTCCATAATATTTATGGTTTTCATATTTTATTGTTTTATTACTTTTTTAAAAAATAATATCTTGCTACATTTTTGTACTTCACTGACTGTGATTTGATTACATGTTAGTTAGTGAATTAGTTTTTACTTCTCTTTTTATTAACAGGCTTTTATTCAAAGTTACCAAAGCAATACATTTTATCAGTATGTGTTTTCCCTTAAAATGCTGTCGTGTTGCTAACACTAGTCAAACTAGCGATGCACCGAAATTTCGGCCGTCGAAAGTGTTCGGTCATAAATGCTATTTTCGGTTTTTGAAAATCGGAAAAAAACTGTTACTCAAATAACAGAGACACTGACATGAAGAAAATGCTGTGTTTTATGCGATCTGTACAGTATGTGTTTGTGCAACAGCACAAAAACACTCAGTAGAGTTTATGGAAGCACACTATTGTGAAATTTAAAGTGCAAACGCACATTCTGTTATTATTTGCATTACCTAGTTGCCTATTAAAGTCCCAAAAGTAAAGAAGCGATCACTCTGTTGAATTTCAGCGCATTAATAGAGAGTGTTTTTCTGTGCATATCCAGAGGCTGTTTAGCATGAGCCACCATGACACACATATCTTCGGTTCGAGCCGAGCCGCACATTAAATCAGGGGCGTCAAACATGAGTCCAAGTCAACCCGCTTTGCATCCGCCACTCGTTGTGTATTCATAAGTACTTTATTAGCATATTAGGAAAAAGTCAGATTTATATATATATATATAGTATATACATACAGTACATATTATACAGTATACATACAGAGATAGATGATTATTCCATAGTCTAATAAAAATATTATATATAGTGTATATATAAACATAAAAACATTTTCGGGTTTTGGTTTTTGGCCCAGTGTCTCCAGAATTTTCGCTTTCGGCCAAAATTTCTCATTTCGGTGTATCACTAAGTCAAACTACAGGAACTGCCTGTAAGTCCACTTGAATGTTCCGTTGTGAGAAACTTGTTGAAATGGGCAGCTCTTCTGTGACTCGCTCACATGGACTCTGTTTGGGCATGTCGTTCTGCTCTTTTCTGAGCATTCCTACTGCTGGGTTGATGGGATCTTCGTAAGCGCCCACTAATGTTTAGCATTCTGTCTTTTCTGTGTGTGTGTGTGTGTGTGTTTGAGACAGATCTGCATTTGGCCGCTGAGCTGGGCAAGACTCTGTTGGACAGGAACCATGAGCTGGAGCAGGGCCTTCAGCAGATGTACTCCACCAATCAGGAGCAGCTGCAGGAGATTGAGGTGACAATTCCCCCGAAGCTCCCAAATATCCCACACATACCCATCTGTTTTGTTGAACACTTCCCCTGTGGCACAGCGAAGACCATTTTTTCTCTACAATGACTACAAAAGTCAAGAGAAAAGCTCTAGGATTATTTGTTTGCAGATGCCACTTGCTTAGATATTTTGTTATCTGATGTAATGACTTTCAGACAACTTTAAGTGTAGCTTAAGTGTCAATTCTTCCTGAGGCCACTGTATCAGAAATTTGGCTGGTAGACTCACTGTCACTTGTTGAGTTTATAAGATCTCGGCTAATCTTTCTCTTGGCAGGAAATACGTAAACCTCAAAAGATTTCCTGTTTGATCTTCATTCCTCCAGGCAGGTAGAATGTTGCGAAGTAGAACTTCTGCTTTTTTTGACATTGTAAATGTGTCTGACATCAGACCAATCATGAGATAAGACTTTAAACATGTTTATGGTGCCCTGTTTGGCTAATGTGTTACAGTCTGATGTAACTCTTTTTCTAAGGCTGTTTTCACACTTGGTTTGATTGGTCTTGAACCCAAATTCGATTTCATCCCACTTCCCTTTTGAGGTCGACCGATAGAGGATTTTGCAGACACTAATAACTACGTTGGTGGAAAAAGCCCATAACCGATTAATCGGCCTATAATTTTTAAATCCGATTTAAAGAATTTTTTTTTTAGTTTTTCCTTACTATGATGGGCACAGAGGCTACTTAGAGTCCAAAATTAATAAAATCCCAGATGTAGTTCATTGTTCAACCATAATCCCCAAAATAACCAGAAAAAAACTAAAGATGTGGTGCATTACGTGGGACGTTTAATTAAAACAAACCAAAAACACGTAGATTTGGCCCTGTTACAATGCTCTAAAAGGAAGTAATTACCAAATTAAACTTTTTAAAGCTTGTATTGTACCTGATGAAGGGTTTTGTGTATATACGGCACATATTTCACCAGATGAGGTGTATGTGCTGTCGAGGCACGTTTCCATAAAAACGCATTTTTCTTTGCATGCCCTTGCATTCATTTAAAACACTTCATTACCTAATCATAATTTAAAAAATACGCATTACAGGGAGGATAAAAATATGGATGAATAATGTTAATAATGACCGATTTACATACAGCAAATCCCCACATAATTGTTTTTATTTCACCTCTAGAGGCCGCTGTTAAAATATAGAACTAAACCGTTTTTACTGTAGAATCCCCCACCAGAAAAAAAAATGTCAGCCTAAATTTAGCCAATAACTGTTCCAAAAATCAACTATCGGCACAATTAATCGGTAAAACTGATTAACCGGTAAAACCGCTATATTGGTAAAAACGCTATAACCGATTATATCGGTTTTTACCGATTAAACTATGCCGACAGTTGCTTTTTGGAATGGTTATTGGCAGAAATGTAGGCTGATCTACCTCTGCTTTCCTTAGCCCCCACCAAACTCTTTTCACATTGTATGTTTGCGTCATCTCCATGAGTACAACTGTGAGTACTAGCAGCAACATGAAGTTTTATTCAAGTTTTTGGGAGCAACTCGCATGCAACGTGATTAGATCATGCACCAACAATGTACCATTCTGTTTGAAATGTAGATTGTTGCATAATGCATACTGTTCCACATACTTTATGTTGTAGCCATTATACAGTATGTTATATATATGTGCAGTGTGCAGTAGGTAGTAAGCTAGTATTCTATCTTAGAGCTCAAGCAGACTTAATTAGCATCACTGTCTAACAGGAAGCTTGACTGTGTGGCTTTATGGAGCAGAGCTGGTGATTCATGATGCTGGCTTTATAATTGCTTTGCATGTTGTGATATGCAAATGGTTTTAAAGATATTTCACCATTTAAATAGTCTTCAGTTTGGTTTTTTTTTTTTGTCAAAAACAATAGTAATTGGAAGGCAATTGCAAAATGATTTGAAGATACATTTCCGTCGCTTGTATTGAAACCAACATTATTGTGTACAAAAGAACAGGGTTATGTTGGCAAAACCACAGTTACATTTGGTTGTGAAATGTCCTTGGAACTTGTGAAATATTACGCAGTATTTGGGTCAATGTTTGCAAAACATCTTAAGAGCTTTTCTAGCATTCTTGGCTAGCTCTCATTGATATGCGTGATGTACTTTATAACATGGAGGGTACTTTACAATATGGTTCTTTTTGTTAGCAGTAGTTAATGTATTAGGTATCATGAATTGACAATGAGAAATATTTTGACAGCATTTATTCTTGGTTAATTTATAAAAATACAATTGTTCATTGTTTATTCATCTTAGATCCATTAGGCTAATTAGTTTCAACAATTATATAAAAAAAAAAAAGTATTAATATATGTTGAAATTAACATTAACCAACATTAATAAGTGCAGTAAAAACGTTTCAGTTGCTTGTGTTAACGAATACAACCTTATTGTAGTGTTATCAATGTTTTGAAGTTAATGAACACAGGGAAGAATATTTAATTTTCAATTGTATGCATCAAAATAACAATGTATAATTAGAATTACTAAAACATTTGAATACATGGAAAATTCCATGGAAGATATTGGATTATAGTTATTAAACAAACTTCTGATTTCATCTAACTAATTATTGAAAATGTATCAAACTAAAGTGCGCTGTGAAAAGGCTATTACAACATCTGTCTTAAAGCTCTCCTACTTGTGAGTCACGAGAGAAGAAAGGGTCACGAATCTAGTCTAATAACAGTCAAAATAAAAATAAAAAGCATGGTAAAATCCAGGGACTTAAAATGGTTCAAGGAACGAAAATGAACAAAATATTTCGCAGAAAATGGAACAAAATCCCTTCCAATTATTCAGGAGTGAAAACGTTATTTTTAAATGCTGGTAACCGGTATATTTGTTCCAATAATTTTTTCATAAAACCTAAGACCAAAGGGTTTAACGCAGTAAATATGTGGAAAAATTAGGCATTTATATTTTAAGTCGAATATGAGCATGTGCTTTGAAGGACACGTTATTAACCGTTCTTTTATTTCGTTCTAACTGGTTACCATTTGGAAACGAGGCTGCGGAACGCTGGAACCAGAACAAAAAAATACTGTTTCTGCTCCGTACTAACCAAAATAAAAAACATTTTGTTTTTAGTCCCTGTTAAAATTATTGCAGTATTCACAATTTTGCTTAATTTCATATCGCCCTTAAAAATCATCGTAAATATTTGATCACCCAGCCCAAGGAGGGACATGTCCTTCTCAATGTTTATGGTGGTTACGGTAATTATATATTTGAATAGATTTTTCTGTATGACCTCACACAGTACCTAACGAAGCAGGTGGATCTCCTGCGGCAGATGAACGACCAGCATGCCAAAGTATACGAGCAACTGGACCTGGCAGCACGAGACCTGGAGAAAAGTAACCAAAGACTGGTGCTGGAGAACCGCACAGCCCAGCAAAAAATCCAGGGGTGAGGATAAGTCCAAGGTTTTGAAAATTTCCCAATTTTCAGTTTTTCTTTTTCTTTTGTTTTGAATTTTGATTTTCAATTTCAGTTTAGCTTTACTTTTCATTTTTCATAAATAGCTTTTATTTCATTTGTGTCTTTGGGAAATGACTAGTTTTAGCTTTGTTTTTATTTTTGTTTCAGATCCGTTTTATTTTTCATCACAAATTGTTCTCTGTCTTTAGCAAAAAGGTGAACTGTGCATCAAAAAACTCAAGTCATTTTCTCTGTAATCTGCTGTTTTGTACATATTTTAGTGCACATTTATAGTTTCAGTTACATTTTTTATTCTTTTGCAAACTCATATTTTTTTTTCTTACTTTAGCCAATGAAAAATAGTTTTGCACTGCTAGTTTTTGTCTTTGTAATAGTTTGCGTTTACAATACTAACCTTGGCCAACTCCAGTTCTCCCTGCAGCATAGCCATGCTGTTGGCAAGGACAACATGTCAAGACATGCATCTCTTTATTTATCATGATCTGCAGTCTGACTGAGACCATAGATGGATTACAGACTCATATGGAGGGTCTGCAGAAGCAGGTGGATGATCTGAAGACGTCCCAGTCAAAGAGAGACCTTGCTGATGCACGCCGCTGTCTTGGAGCCCAGAGCATGTCCTGCCTAAAAGAAATATATGATCTGCAACAAGTCAAGTGAGCCAAATATATTGATCAAATCAACCTCACCATGTCATGTTTGTTTGTTTGACTGACTTTGTGCAAAATCTCTTTGCATGCAGAGAAAAATGTGTAATCAAGATGGAGAGTCGCTGAAAGTGCATGTTCAGACAGTAATATCTTTAGACCCAGGAAAAGCTAAATTGATGTTTTGGGGCTTTTAGTCCATGCCGGGCGTCCGACTAAAAAAATGAATAAGGAGCCGTTGGCTCCTAAACTGAAACATTTAGAAGCCAAATGGCTGTTTTATTTGCCACATCACAGAATTGCTCGATTTAGATAAAATGCCAAAGAAAAGACAGCTGATGGCTCATAAATCGGGTGTTTAATATATATATATACTGTACAGTTGTGCACAAATTTGCATTCCCCTTTTGTCTCAGTTTCTACACCCCTTTCAGAATTTCTACAAATATAAGAGATAAAAGATCTTTTATATTTTTTTATTTAGTACTGCCCTAAGAATCTATATTACAGGTATTTACATAAAGCATAATATGTATATAGCAGTGTGTTGCCTTCTTGAGCATCAGTGAATGTTTACACCTTGTGTAATAGTTGTGTATGAGTATCAAAAGCTGGATCTCACATCACAAATAATTATATGTATATGGGAGTGCATATATACACCGATCAGCCACAATATTAAAACCACCTGCCTAATAATGTGTTGGTCCCCCTCGTGCTGCCAAAACAGCAACAAGACATTTACGTCCACAGAACTGCCCCTCACTGGATGTGCTGATCTCCTGGGATTTTCACGTACAACAGTCTCTAGCATTTACTGTGAATGGTGCCAAAAACAAAAATCATCCAGTGAACAGCAGTTCTGTGGGCATAAATGTCTTGTTGATGAGAGAGGTCAACAGAGAATGGCCAGACTGGTTCGAAATGACAAAGTCTACGGTAACTCGGATAACCACTCTGTACAATTGTCAGAATGCTATTCTGTGATGCAAGAATGCTATTCAAGTGTGCAAATTGAATGAAGCAGTTTATTGTGCTACTCCAATCCCAATCAATAATAACCGGGGGGGGGGGGGTTACTTTAAAGTTACTTTAACTTTACTGTTAAAGTAACATGGACAACCCCCCCCCCCCCATGACATCCAACTCGTGGGTGACCTCTCTGAGAGTGTAATCGCCCTACTTATAGTACATGCTGACTGGACATCTTATGGTCCTTCAAAACAAGACATAATCTGGCCTGGCCTTTCTACTGTAATCCAATAATCCTGGATCTAATTGGTCTCCGCTGGAGAGGCAAACAACATGGAACTACAAGTAAACAGTATGCATCAAGCCTAATAATGCAACTGAAAACAGATTCCTCAAAGCAAATAAAGTGTATTTATTGATATTTTTCCCCCCTGATGTCCTCTTATAATGTTAGTTTTTCATATTTTCTACTTTCTTTCTGAGCAATAGAATTAAATGCCCATTTTCTTTTTTGTTGCTGTGCCTTTAAAGACTGAATAGAGGTATACCAATATATCGATTTTACCAGTTAATCGGTGCTTTTTGGAACTATCGGTTATCTGCAAAAATATATGCAACAAAAAATGGGACTATATGGAAATGTGCCCTGTCAGCACATACATCATGTCTCCAACTTCACATCTTGTGAATAATAAAAAAACTTATTCCTCATTAAACCTTATCTGGTAAAGTGTATATATGTAAACCTCTTCATCTGGTGAATATAAAGGCAATCAAAAGCTTAATTTGGTAAATACTTAAATAAAGAGCATTGCAAAAAAGCCAAGTCTCTGTCATTACAAAATAAGAGTCCCAGGTGTGTTTCTTGCTTGTTTATAGTTAAAAGTCCCACATTATGCACCAAATCTTTATTTTACTTTTATTTTATTTATTTTTTTCGTATTATTATTGGGATTTTGGTTGAACAATAAACTACATCTGGGATTTTATTTATTTTGGACTCTTGTTGCCTCTGTCTGTTTAATAAGGAAAGATTAAGAACATTTTTTTAAAATGATTCTATAAATCGATTTAAGAAACTATCGTCCGATTAATCGGTCATCAGCATTTTCCACCACCTTAGTTATCGTATCGGCAAAATCCACTATCGGTCGACCTCTAAGCCAGAAACATACAGTACTTTACCCAAGTACGCCTATGCAGATGCGTGCGCTCGGCCAGCGCATAGCCAACGTGTGGTCCGGTTGAATATACATAACGTGCGTTTTGCATTACTGTGGTGGCAACAAACCTCGGGCATTTGAGTATCAAAAGTTTGTGCCATTAAACTATGTTTTATTATTCAGGTAAGCAAAAAAAAAATGTTGACTTGAACTTATTGACTCGTCAAACTGTTGTGCCGCCATACAGCTGACCAAGTGATAGCTGGTGTGAAAAAGAGAACTGCTGAAGAAGCAGACAGTTCACACTAATGTCTGTTATAGCACCCCTTGTGTTAATGTTGAGAATGCAATGCGAACTTGTGCTGTGTTATGCTGTGCTATGAATTGCGGTCTGACACATGGTGTACTTGCAAGAAGTATGTTTCAGTCTTAAGACTTGCATGTAAAAACCCTCTTTACATGTGATATTAATTTACTTCCCGCTGTGTCCAGCTGTTTTTTCAGTGTCTTGCACATGAGTGCCACATTTTTAGACACTGTGTAAGGTAAAAAGAGCATCAAGCTAGCTTTTTTAGTGCGAGAATTTGATCTATCTGAACGGCCCCTACGCAGTGCATTTTAACCTCCCGAGGCCCGAGTGTGACTGCTGTGTACATTTTCCACTTCCCCTTTTGATTTGTAACTAGTAGCATCTAATAAACAAGCACAAAAAAAAGCTATTTATTTTCTGGAGCAAATAGGTTTCCTAAAAATTGATGTCCACATATGTGGACAGCAAGACTACATTGTGAAATTTTAAGTAAAACCAAGCTATAGAAAGTCAGATTCTTTTTTTAATCAAATAGTTTATGTTTCCAGGAGTGTTGGTTATTCATGTTTTTGAGACGTTAGAGACATTACAGCTGATTTTCCATAAAGCTGAATAAACAATTCTGATTAAAGGTAATGGCCAGCATCATCCAATCACTGACAGCCATGTTAAAATAAAGTTTAGCATTATACAATTCTATATCTATGTGCTGATTATCATTATCCCATGTCTGTCAAACATGTTGAGTGGTCCAAACATCATCTGCAGCCTGAAACTGAACTTTTGGTCAAATTTTAGGAGTGAATGCACTTAGCTGCATAGAAAGCTATAGGATGCTCCCTTGCTCCCAATTTAGTGAATGACTTAACCTCTAGTGTGCTGTCTGTCTGCACTGGTCTCAGAACAGTTTGAAATGCAACTCCATATAAAGCCTCTGAAAGCAAAATTTTTCAGCTTTTGCATGAATACATTTATTCTCAATGTGAAAATGCACAGTAAATGTATAGGAATGTATTTAATAATGTTAATGAATAGAACCGTATTGTACAGTGATGATAATAAAATGTAACAATTTATATTAAAATGAAGCGAAATGACCCACAGATGTGTTAATGTTGAAAGTTTTTCAAAATATTTAACATGTTTTTTCAACCTTTTGAGGGAATAAGGTCCTAATTTCCACAAATGAATATATATTTTTTTATTTTTTTTATTTTTTTATTTTTTTTTAAAGCGGCATATCAAATGAAACTAGAGATGCTACTCTTTACACCCAAACAGGTTTTAATGAAAAAAATTAGAGGTTTGTTACCAGGCACTTTTGTTGGTGCTGCGCCTGTAGAAGTGCTTCACGGAAATCGACACCATGCTGTTGTGTCACGTGACGCTATGCGCCAGAAGTTTAACCCTTATGTTACAGTGTAGAGTGTTGTGAACAGTATTCAGTCAGTTTAAATTAATTTAAATTATGCATTGCGTATAGCAAAGACAAAATACAATGTCCATACATGTGGACGTGTAGTCGCAAAAAAAAAAAAACCTTTTTCTTCAGTTCTCTCAGTCTCACTTAAAGCCACTCCACCTTCCTCCTCCATTTCTTAGACAGAATGTGTACCGTGTGCGTGTAGTGTGAATAAATTTGCTTAACCACGACAGAGATGTATACCGGTTGTCAAAAATTTCTACCAGTTTATTGTGTCTACCGGTATATCGCCCACCCATATTACTACTGTTCAAATCTACAACTAATTATTGAATGAAAAACACTGTGGTAGTACCGTGTCACCAGTTATCATAGAACTGTCTATTTAAGCATTTCTTGTGTTACTTGAGATTTGAGAATATGATCTGATTAAAAATCTTTTGATTTAACAGTTTTATGCATTTTATTTATTTTTTTAATGGAATGCATTTTTTAAGGGATGTTCTTTGCAATAAGAAAATACGGTGCTGTTTGGATTACATGTATTTATTGCGCCCTCTTCTGGACTTAAGGGACAACATCGATTTAAAAAGCTGGTGATCGTTTGACATGTATTATAATTTGAATTTGGTAATATTTAAGTGAAAAAGTGTAATTTAGTTTCTCAGCCCTACTGCCATTGGTCGAACAAAAAGATAGTCCCGCGCGAAACTCACGCCATTGGTTAAGTCAGTGTTGATGTGTCGGGCTGGTCGGAATATTCAAACAAACAGTGTTTACACTTTTCAGGGACATAATTTAACCCAGGTAGATGCTGTATCTACACCATTTTGGAGGAAAATAGCAATGGATTCTTCATTGACGGCCTTTCAAAAATAGCCATGTATTCTGTCAAAATTAATTTCCTTGCAAGCAACGTATAACTCGCAAAATTTGAATTGTATTATTGTAATATAGTAGTCTTCCTGTCTCCTGCAATCAGCCACATTGCATTTACGGCTCAGACGATTTACTAAAAAATGTTTGTCTCCAGAACAAGCCGGGCACATTTTTCCAGGGCTTTTTGTGCCAGCTGAGCAACTGCCATTGAGATGAATAGGAAAGCTAACACTCTCCAAGTATTTTAAACCTTCTTGTGCAAAAATGGCACAACTCAAGGTTCTGTTTTCTTGTAGGTATCTGAGCTTAGAGAACCTGCGTGAGGAAAAGTCCTACCCTGCCCTGGATGACAGACATGCGGAGGAGGAGAACTCAACCCTGCAACACACCCTCCACACCCTGAAGGCGCAGCTGGCGGCAGAGCGTGCCCGACGTGTGGAGGCAGAGCAGGAGACGGAGCTGACGGTGCAAGAAAACAGCATGCTAGAACAGCGTCTGAGTCTTCTGGAGGGAGCACGCCATCGCCAGGCAGAGCTGGAAGCTGAGGTGGAGGAGCTACAGCAGCTGTGGCGCTCCGAGTCATCCAGCGCAAAACCAACAGACGCTCTGCTGCCCGACAACGTTTTCTTTTCCGCTGAGGAAAGGGTGGGGCCAGAGGACGAGGAGGAGCTAGAGGCAGAGTTTCAACAGGGGAGGCGTCGCTGCATTAGTGAGAGCTACGTCCGAGGGGCTCGAGCCGAGGATATCCGGCGCGGACACGAGCGCACGTGCATCCGGCGAGCTCAGGCAGTGAAGCAGCGCGGAATCTCGCTGCTGAATGAGGTTGATGCGCAGTATAGCGCACTGCAGGTGAAGTATGACGAGCTGCTCCGTCGCTGCCAGCAGGGGGCGGACAAGCTCAGCCACAAGGGTGTGCAGACAGCCGCCGCTAACGTGCAACGGCGCAAGAGTCTGATAAAGACCGCAACGGCAACAACAACAAACTCCATCTGCTCCGCAGATGAGCTCCATCAGCCAGAATACATAGCCCTGTTTAAAGAGCTCTTCACCTGCATTCAGAAAACCAAAGAGGACCTGAGTGAGAACGGGGCTGGGCAGAAGAAGTCTCAGTGAGTTTAATGAAATAGATAATCTAAAAATGAAAAATCTGTTTTCATTTATTTACCCTAGTGTCGTTCCCAACCCACTTGTGTACGCTTTTTAGCAAACCCACTTTTTAGAGGATGAGTACATGATGACAAAAGTGTATTGTTTGGTGAAATACTCCTTTTTATATGTCATCTGAATTGGGGTTGGCAGTATTATACATCTTTAGTCTGATGCGTTGCACTTCCTCTGGCTTCTGCTAATGTAATTTGATGAAGGACATGCTGAGAGACTGCGGCTTGACATATTAGACATTTTAAAGGTGCTGCTATTTATGTGTATTTGTTGATTGCACTATAACACCTGTGCCTTTGCAACACCAGGCCGTCCTCTTTAAAAATCACTAAATGCAAGCGTAGATGGACCGTAGGTCTTAAACTAATTGTTTTGTACTGTACTTTTATAGGTCTAATTCTATTGATTGCTGCATATGAAATGTGTGGACCTCTAAGATATAGCCATACATGATTGCATCTCTTCTTTGGGTTTGCAAGCAACTCTTAATTTCGTAGAATCAAGTGTTTGTAGAAGAAAGAGGGTTGATTAAATTATTATTATTATTAACAACTAACGTGGCTTAGGAAGAACATGTCCAGGTCACACTTAAAAAATAATTTTTTTTTTTTCCTCAAAGAAATTAGGCCTATTTTAGGACCATAAAGTCTGTTTACATTGTGATTATTTTCAGGACAATTAAGCACATTTCCCCTAAAATTGTAATTACCATAATGCAAAAAATGTAATAAATAAACATATACAAAAACTTTATTATAATAATTATTTTTACAGTAATGTGAAATAAATTATAAAATTATTTAAATTGTGATGTACAGTATTTCTATATGGTTGTATTTGTTGCACTGCGTTTTAATTTATGTTGATTGTAATACAGTCAAATATACTGTACAGCAAAGACAATATAAGAAGAATGATCTTTAAAAATACATAAATCAAAAATGGCAGAAAACTCTGAAAATGTTTGAAACTTTGGGGGAAATGTCATACATTTAATGCAACAAAATCGTATTGGTCTTAAAAATAAATATCATTTTCTTCATGCAAAATACCTGTATGACATTTCTTTCTTTTGTGTGAAATGCAACCTCGACATGTTTTTGTGATACTTTGTTAATAAACATTAAAAACAAAAGACCAAAAAGCATGAGGTATTCAGTAGGATGCTCTTTGTAGCCAATACCATAGCCATATATTCAAAGTGTCTTGAAATCGCAGAAGCAATATAAAAGCTCTTTTTTTTTCCCCTCGATTTTAAAATACAACGCTGCACGTGATTTTGAAGACATTGCTAAACCAAGGTTTCTTGTACTTTAGCAATATTGCTTGTTACATTTATAAACGGTCTGTTTGTGTTTACCTCACCGCATTGACGTGCTAACAAAATAGTTACAATTAGCTCTTGTAAATTAAACTGTGCTTGAAATGTATAGTTCATTTAGAGTGTAGTTAAATGTTCAGTGGAGTGGTGAGGCAGACGCTCTCGCTTGAATTCTCAGCACTTTTGACATACATGTAAACACAACTGTGAAGCCATGCACTTTAGCCAGACCTATGGTCAGTTTAGTTTTGGTTTATTTATTTTTTAAATTTTTAGTTTTTTCATTCCATGATGTAGTCAAGAGGTTTTATTTTTTTTTATTATTTTCTCATTTGGTGTTTATTCACTGTATTCAAATTCTGTTTGTTTTCAAACTTTATTCCCCCCCCCAGTTTTACGCCACTGTGTTTAGGTCAGCACTAGAATGTTACTGATATCTTGATGGACGTGAAAATGTATTGACGGAACTGGATTGGAGGGTGTTATGTTTAAAGATAGATAACTATTGCTTGGATTGTGTTACCTAAATGTTACAGTACAATGTAGACCATTTTCATAATGTGTTATACAAGTGTGTAAAAGCTAATCTGACAATGCCTAATTGTTGTTGGTTTAAGTGTTTGGTAACGTGTGTTTCATAACATAATCCATGTGCTACATACTTAAAACCACAACATAATTCCTGTTTTGTAATGTTTCTGAAGCTGTTAAATGCTGTTGCCTTGAGCTGGAAATTACAGTTTAAGCAGACTTTAATGGGACAAGGTATTGTATAGATGTTTAGAAAAGTGACAGAAAATCAGAGAAAAGGATTTGCTGTTGAAAGATGCAATAGTTGGTGTATCAGTTGGTCTTGGAAAAAGTAAAAAAAAAAAAAGCAAAGCTGTCTATAGGGAGCAAAATATATCATGGAGTTTTTGCATTATTTTATATTATTACTTATTGTTAAGGAAAGCGGTGCTATTGTATTGCAGCCATTCATCAGCTATAAAAATGTGTTTTTCCAGCATAAATTCCTCCTTTTTTTTTTTTTTTTTTTTTTTCCCATTATATCCTATGTAAACCTTTGCAGAATTATATGCTTCTTGGCCAGTATTGTGTTAGAGCGCTACAATGTGCATGATCAGAGGTTAGATTAGTGTACGGCAGAAAGATATAGCTCTTTTGCTTAAGATAAAGCAGTAAAATGGTGCAATTACCAATTTTAGTATTAAATGCAGACCAAATATCTTGTCTGTGGGTAAATGATTATCATCAGAATACCTCACCGGTAAAACAATCAGTTATTTGTGACAGTAACAGAAAGATTATATTTATGATGGTTTGAGAAAGTACAAAATGGATTCTGAGTTGATTCTTCAAGCTACACTTAAATCTTGTGTTACGCTGGAGTTTATTGTTTTAAGTCAAAGACTTTCAGTTTTCTAGATAATTTATGACTGTTGTCAAATGCAAATGATAAAATGTGTGTGTTTAGTGAAGGAAATGAATAATCTGATAATTACTGGTGCTGAATTTGCAAGGTTCTTCCTCAGAAAAGCCACAGCCCAGAACACTGCCCTTGGAAAAGCAGTAATCTATGAACAGTATTTAATGGCATGACTAACATTTGACTGTGGTTAAATAATAAATAACAACCAGTACATTAATCTGTATGGATAAATCAATAATTGTGTTCTGTCTTTATTTCATGATGATATATCCACTTATGAGAAAGCAATATTAACTGTAAGGGAGACCAGGGCTACAAAAGCTATATCTCAGTAATTATGGGGTTTCGAAGGAGTCAAAAGTCAAATGACACAAATGTGTGTTTTATTTAACAGTGGTTTGTATGTTGGTTTCAAACAGCTAGTTCAAAACCCCCTTATATTAGAATAATATTTTGTGAATTTTATTCTCCAAAGTAAAATTTCAAAATCACATTTTTAAACTTGTGAACGCATTAAAACCACACTGGCATACACTCAGGCAAGGGTCAACTATATAATAAAGGTAGATTTGAATGAATAGTTTGAATTACGTTCTCAAGACAAGGGTGTATTTCATTTTATTATGCAGCTCTCTGGAACACCCAATTCTGATTGTTCAATGGTGCCATCTAGAGGTCTGATATTTATCAGTAACAACCGCACATCAGACACATATCAGACCGCTCATCCAGGTATTTGTGAGTCATCTTTCCTGCTTCACTGATCACTATGTGATCTCTACAAGTAAGCTAATAGAATAATAATAAACTCAAATACATGTTTCATTTGCATTTATTTATTTATTTGGCAAGTAGTCTTCTAATAAGCTGGATAATGTTAAGCTGGAGTTAGATGACCATTAATCACAAAATAAACACTAACAGAACTCCGATGCAAACCGGAGGTGTATTTCAGCTGTTAAGCGATATTTTATGTCCATAACATACATTCTCCCTTACAAAATGTCATATATTTCATGAATATCAGGCGGCAACCAACACCATATGTAGAATAAAGCTTTTTCTCTGAGGCTGATGAGTCTTCATCTGAAGTGATAATTTTGCATTGTTTTAAAAATACTGTTCGACTATTAGTACTACCATTTCTTTCTATTTAAAAGTTTAGTAATTAGCAAAAAAATAAAATAAAAATCACTGAGTGCACCTTTAAATGTCTTTGTTCCTGAAATTATGAAAAGGAGTATTCATTTGTTTTTGTTTATTCCGAAAGGCTGCATTTAACATAAACTATAAAAAATTATTTTTTACTATTTGATTATAGATTATACAATTGGTCAAATACTATATATTTATCCTGGTATCCCTGTGGCCATAATTTTATTGTTTAAAATATGTTATGCTGTATTTGTTTGTTAGTTTAAAAACAAAATCCTTTTTTAGGTTAGAATACATTTATAGCGCTTTTAAATAATTTTGCTGAGACTAAGTCTTAACACAAATGATCCTTTAATAATCACACTTATTGGGGCCTGGGTAGCTCAGCGAGTATTGATGCTGACTTTTGACACTGAGTTCGAATCCAGGGCATGCTGAGTGACTCCAGCCAGGTCTCCTAAGCAACCAAATTGGCCCGGTTGCTAGGGAGGGTAGAGTCACATGGGGTAACCCCCTCGTGGTCGCTATAATGTGGTTCGCTCTCGGTGGGGTGCGTGGTGAGTTGTGCGTGGATGCCGCAGAGAATAGCGTGAAGCCTCCACACGCGCTAGGTCTCCGCGGTAACACGCTCAACAAGCCAAGTGATAAGATGCGCGGATTGACGGTCTCAGACGCGGAGGCAACTGAGATTCGTCCTCCGCCACCTGGATTGAGGCAAGTCACTATGCCACCATGAGGACTTTGGGAATTGGGCATTCCAAATTGGGGAGAAAAATACTTATTCTTAAGTCTAGGAATAAGAGCAAAATTACGTCATTCTTAGAATTGTGACATACTCAAGAATAAAATGTTACTCTAAGTGGCTTTATACATAAGACCCATGGTAATAAAAAGCAGTCTGATCAAGAGGATTCACAGCACATTTTATTGTCTTATTTAGAACTGCTGAACACTTGTCTAATGTCACAGTTTTAGCTTACATGACATGTCACAAACCTAACAGATACAATTTATGGAAAAACAAAATTTCACAAAGTTGTACACAGTCCTATTCAATTAAGTACACAGTGAAATTAAAGATAATTTCAGTCTACACTTGCCAGTAGTACTATAATTTCAACATTCAAAACATTTCATTGGTGTTCATGAAATATATTTACTGCTTAAATGCTTTAAATGCAAAAATGGGTACTAAGGGAAATGTTTTACTTACAATGTTTTCAACATTTTAGTTTTTCCTACACATGCTATATTACATGTATATGTCATCTGAGTTTATGTTGCTTGTGTTTCAATAAACATGTTGAACACATATGACACAAATGTAATACATTTGGACATACAAATATACACTTGAACTCACTCATTTCCACAACACACATTATGATGGCCATCAAGTAATACCAGAGACAAAGATCTTTGAACAACGCTGTGACATGACAGAAGAATCACTGGTTTCTTTACAGTATGTATGTTGAAATATATGTCTTTCTGTCTCTGTCTGAGTATTAATACTTCTTTCTTTCAAACTATATACTTGCAAAAGCTGTTTTTAATTCTGAATGTATGAATATATTTACCTTATTTGAACATTCTTAGTGAGGTAGAGACAAAAGCCCTTTATACTGGGTAAAAAGACTAAAATATGATAACCATGAACATACATATGATTACAAATTTAAAATACCTTGTGAGCTACAATGGACAAAGCGCTCCTTTTACAATGCACATTTACATTCTGACTGAAACACACACATTCAGGAAGTACAATGATAAATACATTTCTTTATGGAAGACCATGGGCAAACAGTGCTATCAATTGGGAATGAAGTAAAATAAATAAAAACAGAATCAAGAGACATAAACGAAGTCTTGCTTATCCCAAAATAACATGGGCTGTAGACATAACATCCCAAAAAAAAAAAAAATCAAAGCTATAAATAAATGAAATCTAATCTTAGAATTAAATAGTTACATTTTAAAACATATATAGTTACAAGTCACAGTCAAATACTGAAATGCCACAATCAGCTTTACAGGTTAATATTTCAAATTCACACTAAATCATAAACCAAAATCATTCTCTAGCTTTCAATCTGACTCAGATCTATAAGCACGATAAATCATGTACAGATCAGGTGGAGTGGCACTGCCATTAAATATGCTGAAAAGTTGTAGGGTCAAATTAAGGATGGGCAATATCAATAAAAAAAATTACTTTGATATTTTCAGTCTTTTGACGATCTTTAATAAACATCTCAATATTTATTCATTTACTCTGAAAAGGCTAAAATCATTCAGCCAAGCAGTTATTGTCGCCAATTACATTCGAATACTGTAAATATCTAGTTTATTCAAGGCATGTTTCCACACCCGCGACCCTACCAATCATACGACTTGGCTCGTACAAATTAGTTACGACTTAATTCACACAAAGACCAACCAAAGAACAAACTAAATTTCAAATCGATCCGATACAGGCATCAAATTTTAACTAGTCTCCTATCCAACACTTTATTTTCAGAAAGGAAACATCTGTGAACAAACTTGGTTACTTACTTGGTACTTGGTCCATATTTGTCTCTGCAATAAAAACGACTGAATACTTGTTCCAAACCCTGATGTTTTCTTTCTGCCGTGGTACACAAAAGTTATTTTCCTATTAAAATCATGATTAGGTTTAGGCTTTGTGTAAGGGGTTAAACTTAGGAAAAATCATAATACCATAGTGAGTTGGTTCGTTTATTTTTCTCTATGGGAGTACAAGCCATACGTCTCTGTATGAGCCAACCCATATGATTTCTTACGATTTTGCCATCTCCTATTATTACGATTTGCCATGAGACAGGGTTGGACCCTATAAGACGTATAGAAAATGGAAGGATGGATGTTTTCCACACTGTTTTTCACTAAATGAACATATTTGAAACATTTATGAAAGATTTATGCACTAGTATCACACATAGCAATATGCACCAATAAATGATGTCTAAATAAACTGTTTACCTACATACTGTTTTTGCTAAAACATTTTAATAGATAAAAAATACCATGCAGAGACATTTTTTGAATTTTGAATCGATTCATTAAAATGGACAGATTGAACGTTTTGACAGTGTCCTTAATCAAGACACTTAATCTCAATCTAATAAGTGAACTGTGAGTCACTTTGAATAAAAGTATCTGCTAAATTCCCTCAGTTGGCTAGATGAGAGTTCACTGCATTGCTCACACCTGTCCATTCATATCAGTTCTGCTTTTTCTGGTTGAATTCCCACTTTCAGTCAGAAACGCGTCATATTAAGGAAGTAAAATAGGTTTTGAATGCCATTTCACATTGACTTTATGACTGATTTATGACTGAACATCCAGCCTGAAGAGGTTTAGTACTCCCACCTGGCAGAGCAGATCATGAGCGTGATGAATCCGATCAGAAGCAGCAGGAGCAGCAGGAAGAGGTATTGTGTGTTCGGAAGAGATGCAGCGGAGCGTGGCGGGCGGTTCCAAAGGTAGTGATCCACTGAGTCGGTCAGGCTGTACTTCAGAGGGCAGAAGCCAAGGTCTCGTCTTGCCTTCTCGATCTTAAAGGTGTGACTGACAGCGATGTTTCTCACCTGAGAGAGATGCAGAGGTCACAAGCTGTGTCAGGAGTGGAGAACACTGATCACCCGGACAGCAAACAAGCATTGAAACAATGTTAAGTCAATGTTGATGTGTGAACATTAATGGCATTTAATTAACATTACAATCTGGTGTTTATTCTACTAATGCTCGATTGAGTTTTAAATCAACAAAACCGACCTCCCTACCTTACATCTAAACCTAACAGTTAGTGTTAGAATAAGCAAACGTGAGATGAAAAACACAACCACGTCATTTTGTGGTGCTTCTATGACACTTTCGACTCACGTGAATCCCATGCTCTTCAGGACACGTAACCAGTCCTTTACATCACAAGTGCAACGCTCTATCAGTTGAGCTACGATGCAATTTGATCACACTCGGACAAGCTTGTAAATGTAGTTGGTTATGTAATGCAAACATTAAAATGAGTCATGCGCTATAGTAAAATGGTTTAGATGTCATAAGATAGCATTGTGTGAGAAATAGGGCGAAAGTGTTTATGAATTGATAATCTGCAGTTTTACTCATGATTTGAGTGAAAGGGGATAGAGATCATTGTTGTTTTAGCGCCTCCAGTGTTCATTTAACCAGGAAATTACTTTTACGTACAACCAGGTTGTGAATGCCACTGGTGGAGAAATTTAACAACATCCTCTCTCACATAATCTCCTCTCTTGATTTCATTCTAGAAAAAAAAAAAGTTACTTTTTACTTTATTAATACTCAAGTACAATTTAATGTGAATACTTTTTTACTTTCACTCAGGTATGTTTGTGGCTAGATACTTGGACTTTTAATTGAGTACAAGTTTCACTCAGAATCCATACTTTCACTTAACTATAATTTCTGAGTACTTTTTACACCCCTGCTGGCATGCATTGCTTCAAGGAAGGAAACGATCGTTTTGCACAGTGCTGCATGAAGTCGAACCCATCAAGGGCTGACCGTGCGCTGTATCTTATTTAATTTTCATAAGACTGCTAATTCTAAGCGCAATGTCCATGCAAGCGCAAGTGGGCATTGGTGGGAGTGTTTGTGCTAACTGTGGGTGTATGCATGCAAACTGAGGGTGTATTGTATGCTAATGAAGTATCACAAAGTGCAATTTGTTATTTTCCTGAGAAATAGGTCATTGCGCCAGTGGCGGCTTGTCAGAGGAGGAAAGGGAGGGTGAACCTCCTCAAAAATGTATTAAAAAAATGAACTAAATCAACAAAAGTAACTTTTATTTTACAACCCCAATGCCGAAAAAGTTGGGACAGTATGAAAAATGCTAATAAAAACAAAAAGGAGTGATTTGTAAATTATGTTCACCCTTTGCTATATTGAAAGCACCACAACTACACATTATATGATGTTTTACCTTGTGAATTTCATTTATTTATTTTTTGAATGTACAGTAATTTCCGTGCTGAGTGACTCCAGCCAGGTCTCCTAAGCAACCCAATTGGCCCGGTTACTAGGGAGGGTAGAGTCACATGGGGTAAACTCCTCGTGGTTGCTATAATGTGGTTCGATCTCGGTGGGGCGCGTGGTGAATTGAGCGTGGTTGCCGCGGTGGATGGCGTGAAGCCTCCACACGCGCTAGGTCTCCGTGGCAACGCGCTCAACAAGCCACGTGATAAGATGCGCGGATTGACGGTCTCAGACGCGGAGGCAACTGGGATTCATCCTCCGCCACCCGGACTGAGGCGAATCACTACGCGACCACGAGGACTTAGAGCGCATTGGGAATTGGGCAATCCAAATTGGGAGAAAAAGGGGAAAAAATCCCCCCCCCCCCAAACATTTTTTTTTTACAGTACTTTCAAATCAGATGATTGCAACACACTCCAAAAAAGTTGGGACAGTCAAGTGTTTACCACTGTGAAACATCACCATTTCTTCTAATAACACTTATTAAGCATTTGGGCACTGAAGACACAAGTTTGTTAAGTTTAGAAAGTGGAATTTTCCCCCCTTCATCCATTATGTAGGTCTTTAGCTGCACAATTGTACGGGGTCTTCGTTGCCATCTAATGCGCTTAATAATGCACAACATATTCTCAATTGGAGATGGTCAGGACTGCAGGCAGGCCAATCTAGCACCCGCACTCTCTGCTTATTCTGCCAGTATGTGGTTTGAAGTTGTCCTGCTGAAAATGCCGGGACGTCCCTGGAAAAGATGGTGCTGGATGGCAGTATATGCTGCTCCAAAATTTGTACATATCTGTCTGCATTAGTGGTGCCCACACAGATGTGCGAGTTACCCATGCCATGGGCACTGACACACCCCTGGCCCATACGGACACTGGCTTTTGGACCTGACACTGATAACAGCTTGGATGGTCCTTTTCCTCTTTGGCCCGGAGAACATGACGGCTGTGTTTTTCAAAAACTATTTGAAATGTGGACTCTTCTGACCAAAAAACACGGTTCCACTGTTCTACTTTCCATCTAAGATGAGACCGAGACCAGAAATGTCGGCAGCGCTTCAAGACAGTGTTGAAGTATGGCTTCTGCTTTGCATAGTAAAGTCTTAACTTGCATCTGTGGATGCAGCGGCGAATGGTTTTGACCATCAAAGGTTTACTAAAGTAATCCCAGGCCCACGTTCATGATATCCATTACAGATGAATGATGTTTTTTAAGACAGTGACGTCTGAGGGATCAGAGATCACATGCATTCAGAAGTGATTTTCGTCTTGCCCTTTATGCACTGAGATTTGACCAGATTCCTTGAATCTTTTAACTATATTGTGCACTGTAGAGGGTGAAATGCCCAAAATCCTTCCAATTTGTCCATTGTTCTCAAAGTGCTGGATTATTTGCTGAAGCATCTGTTGGCAAATTTACAAGTCTCGAATGATCCTTGCTCTTGAAGGACTAGGCAGTTTTTGGAGGCTCCTTATATACTATGGCACAATTGCCTCACCTGTTTAACATCTCCTGTTGCCTTGTTATTTTAACTCATCAAATTGTTATTTAGTCTTAAATTGCCCCTGTCTCAACTGTTTTGGAGCACTGCAATCATCTGATATGAAATTACTCTAAATAAAATAAAACAATGAAATTAACGAGCAAAACATCATATAATGTGTAGTTGTAGTGCTTTTAATATAACAAAGGGTGAATATAATTTACAAATCACTCCTTTTTGTTTTTATAAGCATTTTTCATACTGTCCCAACTTTTTCAGAATTGGAGTTGTAATTACGTAGTTTCTAACAATTGTGCATACCTTTGATAACTGTAATATATAGAGATGTATGTTATTTTCATTATTCTTTTATGTAGGTTAACCAAGGCGATAAAACATTGATTGCATTGCATGGAATGCCAGAGGATGAGGCTCCTCTCATTAGTAAATTGACCAATCAGAATGGATATTCAAATAATGCAACGTCATTTGCTTCTGTTAAAAATGCGTCCAAAAAAGGCAGAAGGGAAGCAAAATGAAATTTGCCTTCTTTCCACATTAATAACCAATCATAATCAAAATTTTTACCAGCCATCCCTTAAACCAGTTAGCTTTCATAATTACATTCAAGCAAGCCTGCTATTGGTTACTAATGATAAGAGCAGCTAAGCCTCACTGAAGCCAACATGGCTGAGATTATTACAAAACTATTTTGGGAAGCTACCATTTGATAAACAATTCAACCAACTCCAGAGCTCAATATTACACAACAGGGAGGACGGACCAGTTTCCACAGGTCTTTCTGTCATGACATATGCCACAAAAAAGACTGGATTACAGGATCTTCTGTGTTGGATGATTTTTTGTTGGCCTTGTCTACTGTTTGAACGGGACTCAGGAATTCCATGGGCGAAAGATGGATTCAACGATCTCAAAAACCTATCAAGAGGGATAGATAGATATGTCATATAAAAAGGTCATATATCATCTACTATAAAGCTGAATCTCTTTGGTAAAGTCAGAACTGACAAGGCCCTCAGTCAAGCTGTTGGATGCTGTTATCTCTCTTGGAATGCAGGAGCTCTCTTTTCATGGACATGATGAGTATGCCTCCAGCTCAAAGAAGGGAAATTTTGTAGAACTTGTTCATTTGTTGGCAGAATTTGACAACGCTCTAGCAGAAAATTTGGGCAGTGCAACAGTGTTCCGAGGTATGTCTAAGTCAATCCAAAATGACATAATTGACAGCATTGCTTGTGTCATACAGGACTAAGTACACACGGAGTCAAATGCTGCTCCTTTCCTCGCTGTCCAGGTTAATGACACCCTGACATTTCTTGTAAGTGTCAGTAAACCATCATAATGAGATGTTAATGAACAGGGAGTAATATGGGAGCGATTTATTGGATTTTCTTACATGAGTTTGGATAGGACTGCAGAATCCATTACTGCCGTAGTAATGCAGGCCATACAACAGTGCAGTTCAAATATCAAATTAACATGCCAGATTTACGATGGGGCGAGTTGTTTGAGTGGACAGCACAATGGTGTTTGTACTCACATGAAGTCCCAGTGCCCCCACACACTGTCATGCCCACAAATTAAATCTGGTTTTATCACAAGGAACTAGGGGTATCCAGGATGCAAAACTATTTTTGTGCGAATTTAAAATTTAGAAAGGTTGATGAATCTGTTTGTGTGCCTGGACACTCAGCTATGAACCTGGCTGGGACTATGACTGTGTTACGCAGAGCAGTTGTCTAAAACACAGCCTGCACAATTTTATGTTTTTATTTAATGTGCTTTTTGTTATTTTTGGCCATGCTGAGACACTGCTTCACGTCCTTCAGTCAAAAGCCCAAGACCTGAGACAGCCGTTTGACCGAATTGATGCCACCCTTAATTTTCTGAGAGACTTAAGAACTGAGACAAAATTTCAGGGCTTCTAGGAAAGTAATGTGGACTCTTTAGGACATGAAGACAACAAACACATGAGATTCCGACGCAGTAGGGATTATTTTGAGAAAGAATTTAACAGGAACAAAGACATTGACATTCGTGGTTCATATAGGTGAATGTACTGTGAAATTCTGGTTGCAATATTGTGTCAACTGGAAGAGAGGTTCAGTGACATGAAGAAAGTTTATTTCATATTCTTGATCATGCATGCACAGAATTTTCACAGACAAACAGGTTTCCATCTGCAGAGATCGAGGCTTTGATTAAAATGTATATGTTTTTTGACGAGTCAAGGCAAACGAATGAGATGCAAGTTGTGCAAGTTGAATGAACTATATAACAGGATGCAGACAGTGCAATAACCAGAGAAGAACCTCTGAATTACATTGCACTTCATCCAACCCATTAGTGCTTTGCGCACAAGATTAGCCTAGACTTAGCGCATGCTTGAACAAAAGTACCAAAACTTCATCGCCATTCATTGCCCAATGACTCCATGTATGATGTATCACATACAGTAGCACTGCGCTTAAGACACAGCACTCTTAAAATAGGGCCCCCTAATGATAGTTCAATGTCTCTTTCACCTAGGATTGCCACCCATCCCATTACATACGGGAGTGTCCCTTATTTAAAGATGAAATTATGCATCCCCTATCGAATCAATACGGAATGCGATTGATTGTGGAGGATGTGCACCACACCAAACTTTTACATTTAACTACGTGCCATGTGAAATCAAACTAATTTTGATTTACAGTAATAAACACCTATTTCCAGATTACTAGTAAAAATATTCTGACTGTAGACCACTTTACTGAGTTTGGAATGTGCAAGTAATAAAAGTTTGTTTCCTAGTCCATACAGATATTATTATCAATTCATCAAGGTCTTAATGATTTAAGTAATCTTTAGGAATATCTTAAGGCAAACAAACATTAGAACAGAACATATGGTATATTATATAGGAAGAAAGATTTGTCCATAATTTGTCTGAGTATTGGAGGTAGTCTTTCTAAAAAATAAATTATAGTATATGTAATGGAACTGTGTTGTCGCTTCTCCTAATCAGTGCTGTTAATAATTTATTGGGCTAATAGCTGTTGGAAAGGTTTGACTTCTGCTTTAAACTCTCAGTATAAAATTCTCAGTAGAATTCAGATGGATTGCATAAGTATTGTGTTATGCACCACAATTTCGAGGGAAGAATATTCCAACAAAACAGCCATGACAAAGATAAGAGGATCAAGAGAGGGCAGAAACCACGGAGGATCAGAAAATGGCAGAGACCACAGGGGATCAAGAGAGGGCAGAGACCACGGTGGAGCCGGTGGATGTCCAGAAGACCAGGGTGGAGTCGGCGGACAACCAGGAGACCAGGATGGAGCCAGCAGATGGCCAGGAGATAAAGGCGGACGGCCAGGAGACCAGGGAGAGCCAACAGAAGGCCAGGAGACATGGGGGGAGCCGGCAGATGGCCAGGAGACCACGGGAGATCAGGTGGACAGCCAGGAGATCACAGGGGATCTGCCTGATGGCCACGAGAACACAGGGGATCCGATGGACGATCAGGAGACTACGGTGTATCAGGCGACGTTGGAGATGATGGGGGAGCCAGAAGCCAACCAGGAAATCATGGTAGAGCTGGCAGACAATTAGTAGAACAGGGTGGAACCGGGAGGTGTGATGGTGACCAAGTTGGCGAGATTGAGGTCAGGGCAACAGGGGACTTGAGGGTAAGGACAAGGCAAAAGGGGGTGAGGGCAAAGTAGAGGTGGCTGGGGGCTGGGGCATGGTCAAAGTGACCGGAGATTTTGGCAAGGAAATTATTTTCTGTGGTAATCTCACCACGTGGGAGCCGACGGTGGAGCAGGAAACCATGAAGGATCAAGAGAGGGTAGAGACCAAAGTGGGGTCAGCGGATGACCAGGAGACCTGGGCGGAGATGGTGGATGACCAGGCGACCAGGGCGGATCTGATGGATGACCAGGAGACCAAGGTGGAGCCAGCGGATGGGCAGGAGACCAGGGGGATGCCGGCAGAAAGACAGGAGAACAGGGGGGAGCTGACAGACTGCCTGGAGACCGGGGGGAGTTGGCAGAAGGCTAGGAGACCACAGGATATCAGGTGGACAGCCAGGAGAACACAGGGGAGCTGGCGGATGATCAGGAGACCAGGGTGGAGCATGGGGTGCTGGAGACCACAGAGTAGCTGGCAGCCGACCAGGAGACCAGGCAAAAGTCAAAGTCGAGGCAGCTAGGGACTCAGGCAGGGTCAAGGCAACTGGGGACTTTGGCAGGGTCAAGGCTGATGGGGACTGGAGAAGAGTCAAGGCTGCTGGGGCTCGGGCAGGGTCAAGGTGGTCTGGGATGTATGTATGTGTATATACAATATATATATACTATAAGTTTATATACAGTAAATGCAGGTTTGTCTATGTGTGGGGGTGGGTGTGTGGGTGTGCATGTATGAGTATGTACACGCTTATATGTGTGTATGTGTATTAGTATGTACATAATGTATGTGTATGTATGTGTATGTATATGTATGTATATATGTATATATGTGTATACAGGTGCATCTCAATAAATTAGAATGTCATGGAAAAGTTCATTTATTTCAGTAATTCAACTCAAATTGTGAAACTCGTGTATTAAATAAATTCAATGCACACAGACTGAAGTAGTTTAAGTCTTTGGTTCTTTTAATTGTGATGATTTTGGCTCACATTTAACAAAAACCCACCAATTCACTATCTCAAATAATTAGAATATGGTGACATGCCAATCAGCTAATCAACTCAAAACACCTGCAAAGGTTTCCTGAGCCTTCAAAATGGTCTCTCAGTTTGGTTCACTAGGCTACACAATCATGGGGAAGACTGCTGATCTGACAGTTGTCCAGAAGACAATCATTGACACCCTTCACAAGGAGGGTAAGCCACAAACATTCATTGCCAAAGAAGCTGGCTGTTCACAGAGTGCTGTATCCAAGCATGTTAACAGAAAGTTGAGTGGAAGGAAAAAGTGTGGAAGAAAAAGATGCACAACCAACCAAGAGAACCACAGCCTTATGATTGTCAGCAAAATCAATTCAAGAATTTGGGTGAATTTCACAAGGAATGGACTGAGGCTGGGGTCAAGGCATCAAGAGCCACCACACACAGACATGTCAAGGAATTTGGCTACAGTTGTCGTATTCCTCTTGTTAAACCACTCCTGAACCACAGACAACGTCAGAGGCGTCTTACCTGGGCTAAGGAGAAGAAGAACTGGACTGTTGCCCAGTGGTCCTAAGTCCTCTTTTCAGATGAAAGCAAGTTTTGTATTTCATTTGGAAACCAAGGTCCTAGAGTCTGGAGGAAGGGTGGAGAAGCTCATAGCCCAAGTTGCTTGAAGTCCAGTGTTAAGTTTCCACAGTCTGTGATGAATTGGGGTGCAATGTCATCTGCTGGTGTTGGTCCATTGTGTTTTTTGAAAACCAAAGTCACTGCACCCGTTTACCAAGAAATTCTGGAGCAATTCATGCTTCCTTCTGCTGACCAGCTTTTTAAAGATGCTGATTTCATTTTCCAGCAGGATTTGGCACCTGCCCACACTGCCAAAAGCACCAAAAGTTGGTTAAATGACCATGGTGTTGGTGTGCTTGACTGGCCAGCAAACTCGCCAGACCTGAACCCCATAGAGAATCTATGGGGTATTGTCAAGAGGAAAATGAGAAACAAGAGACCAAAAAATACAGATGAGCTGAAGGCCACTGTCAAAGAAACCTGGGCTTCCATACCACCTCAGCAGTGCCACAAACTGATCACCTCCATGCCACGCCGAATTGAGGCAGTAATTAAAGCAAAAGGAGCCCCTACCAAGTATTGAGTACATATACATTAAATGAACATACTTTCCAGAAGGCCAACAATTCACTAAAAATGTTTTTTTTATTGGTCTTATGATGTATTCTAATTTGTTGAGATAGTAAATTGGTGGGTTTTTGTTAAATGTGAGCCAAAATCATCACAATTAAAAGAACCAAAGACTTAAACTACTTCAGTCTGTGTGCATTGAATTTATTTAATACACGAGTTTCACAATTTGAGTTGAATTACTGAAATAAATGAACTTTTCCACGACATTCTAATTTATTGAGATGCACCTGTATATGTAAACACTGCACTGGGGAACTCAGAAAGATTCAAGGCACAAGGGGACTCAGGAAGATTCAAGGCACTAGGGGACTCAGGAAGATTTAAGGTACTAGGGGAATCAGGAAAATTCAAGGCACTAGGAGACTCAGGAATACATGAAAGGAAAACACTCCAGAATGATGTTAACAGTCCCTGCATGTGAGACCTCCCATCTCTGGAAAATACACATTGTTATAAAAATTAAGGCCAATCCAATAAATGGATTTCAGATGGGAGTCATCCCAGTTTGACCGGCTTGCTATTGTACACAAACGAGCCAAGTAATCCAATAAAGGAAGTCCTGCCCAGCATAGTTCCCCAAATTCAGTTGCTAGATCCACAGTTATTCTGTAATGTATGTGTAACCCTTGTTATTTTAGCCTTTATTCTTTAGATAAGTGCTGCTCCTTTAATTAAGCAATGCCCTTTTAAGGAACTGAGCAGCTCATGCGCATATAGAGAGCTGCGGGAGGCTAACATTGTCCTGAACCAAACGTATGTTAAAGTGCATTTTGAGAAATTTACTTAGTGTAGATCTTGATTATTTTATTATATTGAGTTTAAAAAAGTTAATCAGTCTTTCTGTTCACGACTATTGAGCTTTGGAGGATATTTTTGATTGTTTTGTTGGTTTTTCCCTTTCAAGATATCCTAGTGAGTGTTTTTCACTTCCATCCGACTTGTATTATCATATTTTTATGCTTAAATGTTTTCAACAAATTTAGTTTAAACTGTTGATCAATCTTTCAGCCAATCCAGTCAAAACCAGTCAGGATATGACTTTATTTGAAGAAAAATGTCTAAGTTGCCTGTGTGTAGAATGTCTAAGGCTGTAGTGGGAGTGCATTTTTGTGTGTGCATGGGTTTTTAAGGGCCGCACATAGCACTGGCACAGACAAATAGACTTTACTTAAAGAGATATTTCACCCAAAAATTAGAATTCTCTTATCATTTACTCACCCTCATGCCATCCCAGATGTGTATGACTTTCTTTCTTCTGCAGAACACAAACAAAGATTTTTAGAAGAATATTTTCAGCTCTGTAGGTCCATACAATGCTCTGTAGGTCCATACAATGAAAGTGAATGGTGACCAGAACTGAGAAGGTCCAAAAATGACATAAAGGCAGCATAAAAGTAATCCATAAGACTCCAATGGTTAAATATTATATGATAAGTCTGGGTGAGAAACAGATCAACATTTTAGTCCTTTTTTTACTATAAATCTCCACCTTTGACCAGCCCGACCAGTAGATGGCGATATGCACAAAGAATGTGAATTGGCAAAAAAACAAAACAAAAAAACAAAAAAACAAAACAAAACAAAAGAAGAATGTGGAAGTGAAAGTGGAGATTTATGGTTAAAAATGACTTAGATGTTGATTTGTTTCTTACCACACCTATCATATCACTTCTGAAGACATGGATTAAACCACTGGAGTCTTATGGATTACTTTTATGCTGCCTTAATGTGTTTTTTAGAGCTTCAAAATTTTGGCCACCATTCACTTGCTTTGTATGGACCTACAGAGCTGAAATATTCTTCTAAACATATTTGTTTGTGTTCTGCAGAAGAAATAGTCACACATCTGGGGTGGAATACTTTAATACACTCTGTATTGGGTGTCCTCAAAACTGATTTTTAACTAGTTTGAGCAGGTTTCTGCAAATATATTTTTTTAATTCCATGCATAACGTCACCTTGTAATATAACATATGCTACTATAATACTCACTGTTTATGAATGTGAGCAGTAGTGAGATTTATTCTTGACTGTACAACAGGTAACAGGCTAAAGAACAATTCTCTCTCAAAATCTTTCACTCATTTCTCTCTAACACACACCCCGCGCCATGCTCGTGCACACACACCGAATCCCCCAGAAGGGCGGCTTTCCCATACTGATTCCAACATGAAGGCACAATCAAACTTAGTGCATTTATAACATCAGTGCATTCAAAACATTAGAATACTCGTGCATAATCTTAAAACACGCTACAATATCAATCAAATGTATGCCAGTTTTGTAACTACTAGGTCCCGTTGTGCACAGCAGACAAGAACATTTTCAAATTTTAAGTTCAAAAGTCCAAACTACACGGCACACAAGAACATAGCTGAATACGTATTAGCAACAAGAGTATAACACATCAGTATAATGTTAAATGGTACTGACAACTGTTAATATTAAACTGCTTGGTGGCAGCTTATAATAAACCAAACACATTACCACAAGATGCGCAGCTAGATGCTCCAATAGTTTCCAATACCATTGACCATGATGCTTGGCGTTGAGAAATATTTATAAATAATTATTACAGTATGCAGTTTTTAGGAAAACATATCCAAAAAAAGACAGAAATAAAAGAACAACCATTATCTAGACACCTACTTCCCACGGCCTTGCTACAAACCCCCCCATCAAACCAGCAGGCCACTTTTCGTGTTATATATATATATATATATAAGTTGTGCTCAAAAGTTTGCATACCCTGGCAGAAATTGTGAAATTTTGGCACTGATTTTGAAAATATGACTGATCATGCAAAAAAACTGTCTTTTATTTAAGGATAGTGATCATATGAAGCCATTTATTATCACATAGTTGTTTGGCTCCTTTTTAAATCATAATGGAAACAGAAATCACCCAAATGGCCCTGATCAAAAGTTTACATACCCTTGAATGTTTGGCCTTGTTACAGACACACAAGGTGACACACATAGGTTTAAATGGCAATTAAAGGTTAATTTCCCACACCTGTGGCTTTTTAAATTGCAATTATTGTCTGTGTATAAATAGTCAATGAGTTTGTTAGCTCTCACATGGTTCTCTCTCCAAACATAGCACTTATGGTTGTGACCATAAAGCTTTATTTTGGTCTCGTCACTCCAAATTACAGTGTGCCAGAAGCTGTGAGGGTTGTCAAGGTGTTGTCAGGCATATTGTAACCAGGCTTTTTTGTGGCATTGGCTTCTTTCTGGCAACTGGACTATGCAGCTCATTTTTGTTCAAGTATCGTCGTATTGTGCTCCCTGCCAATCAATGCCAAAATTTCACAATTTCTGCCAGGGTATGCAAACTTTTGAGCACAACTGTACATATATATGCACACAAACATTCATACATGCGTACATACCCCTACATACTCAACTGCAAACACACCTAGAAGCATACAGTGACTGAGCCCCTCTGACACATCCCGCCCAAAAGCCCGCAAAACCCTGTCTCCCAGCATGGCGTGGCACCCCACCAAAGATCGATGAGCATCTGTACCTTCCCTAGTAGGAGTGCCCAAAACCCTGATCTGTCCGGTCAGTGAAGCCCTGCCCTCTGCTCATAGGAGACTAATGTTTTCCTAATTTTAACTGCCATCACTAAACATCTGAGTGCCTTCCACCAGTGGCTTCATGATGTTGAGATCTTGCTTTGACAACCAGGAAAAGCTGAGGGACAGTTAAGTTGCTTCTCAGAATTAACTGTTATGATGTCGAGATTCATCTGCGACAAAGAAGGAAATGTATGTATATCTACATACAAACATCTGTCATCATATGCAAGTTGAACATATTACTAATATATATTGAATAATAGTATATGTGGCATTCAATCTCATCTGATATAGAGGGTTTTCAGATCAATGTCCCCAAGCGCACCACAGTAAGCATGGGGGAGAAACAACAATTTTTGCATTTTATAAAATAATTAGATAAACATATCTTAGAAAGACACACACGCAATATGTCAAATCAAAAGTATAACCCTATATAATCATAACTGTTTTCCTAGTGATTTTGTATGAGGCGTTCGTAGCATTCCATATTAGGAAGGTAGATTTTCGTCTACTTGGAAAAAGAGGATAAAAGGTGACCAGATTTTATCTATGTCCTGTTTTAATGTAGCAACAATTTCTTTTCCATCGATATGTGTTCCAATAATAAATCTGACCAATAATTGATGCTTAATGATTGTTTATTTTTCCAGTTTTGTAAAATAGCTTTCTTTGCAACTGTCAGAGCTGTATATATAGTTTAGTATAAAGCGATGTGGGATCAAGCTCTGATAAATCTCCAAGGACACAGAAGAAGTGGGAGAGGGGAATCTTGGATTTTATGATATAAGAGAGTTTATTGGTTACCTCTGCCCAAAAATTCTGTAATGGTGTGCAATACCATAAGGAGCGTGAATATGTATCAGGGATGTTAAGATTACATTGAGTTCAAGTTTCTGAATTAGATAAACCCATTTTGTGTTTCTTGTATTGTGTAATACGTGTTCTATTACTGGTTTTATATTAAATAAGTTGTAAATTTGTATTTTTAATAATTGAAAATGTTTTTTGTTTTTCTCCCCTTTTTCTCCACATAGCATGTGTGGAGGCTTCACGCTATTCTCCGCGGCATCCATGCACAACTTACCACACACCCCACCGAGAACGAACCACATTATAGCGACCACGAGGAGGTTACCCCATGTGACTCTACCCTCCCAAGCAACCAGGCCAATTTGGTTGCTTAGGAGACCTGGCTGGAGTCACTCAGCATGCCCTGGATTTGAATTCGTGACTCCAGGGGTGGTGGTCAGTGTCTTTACTCGCTGAGCTAATGAGGCCCCATAAAACAAATTTTTACAAATCAGACTCCAGAAGTTTGGGTCAGGAGAAAAAGTCAAATCTGATTCCCATTTACGAATAGGTAAAGAGATTGGATAATCTGTACTGAGAATCAGTCTATATAATTTGGATAATATTTGTTTGGAGGATGAAAAAGTCATAATTTGTATGACAAGAATATACTGTAGATGGTTGAAGTGTATTGAGGGTAATATTTATTTTGTTTTTGATGGTGTTTTTTATTTGTAAATATTGAATAAAATGTCTATTTGGGATTCCAAATTTGGATGATAAATCTTCGAAAGAAAGAAATTTGTTATCATGGAAAAGATGGAGGGGGTGTGTTATTCCACTTTGTTCCCACTTGCTAAAATAAAGTGTTAATTTGTTCTCACTCAGGATTATGCCAGGGTGGTGTACATGCAAGGTTGCATCTTTGAGTGTGTGATTTCTAGAATTTTCCACCAGGCTGTCAGAGTTGAGGAGATTAATATGTTTTTAAAACACTTGTGATGTTTGATATTTGTGCCAATGAAGGGTAAATCACCTAGTTTGGTATTATTGCATTCACCTTGTTCCAGTTCAAGCCATGAATTCTGAGAAGAGTTTGGATGTATCCATTTAATAAGATATTGTAACTGTTTTGCCAAATAGTATTTCAAATAAAATCAGGTGCGTCCAGTCCTCCCTGCAGTTTATTTTTCTGAAGAGTGGATAGGCTGATTCTTGCCTTCTTATTTTTCCAATAAAAGTGGGATATAGCTGAGTTTAGTGATTGGAACCATTTATTTGTGAGTTTTACAGGAATCATTGAGAATAAGTAGTTAATTTGAGGAAGGATTTTCATTTTGACAGTTGCAGTCCGTCCCATTAGAGAGAGTGGTAAACTATTCCAGCGTTTTAGTTCATTGTTTATTTTAGTTAATAACAGAGTAAAATTGAAAATACAGTGATCTGACATCCTGGGGGAAACGTGAATACCCAAATATTTGATATTGCCATTCGGGAGTGAGAAATGTGAGTGTTGGGTGAAGGATTCCATGAGCTGCTTGTAATAGGAAGTATTGTTGATTTTGTCCAGTTTATAGTGTAATCGGAGAGCGGAGAAAAAACTCTAATGTGATTAAATGCTTCTGTCAAAGATTTTAACGGGTCTTCGAGGTAGAGTAAGACATCATCTGCGTACATTAATTTTGTGTTCTGAATTTGTAGATAGTATACCTTTTATCTTGTGATTTTGATGAACAGCAGCAACGAATGCCACCCACACACTATACGGCTTTCAAAGTCGTCGGATTGCTGTTCTTTTCACACTACACAACTGTCTGTCTATAATGCCGTATTTTGAAGTTGCTGTGGTTTGCACATTACATGAGGGATCGGTGACAGGGGGTCACACATTACAAAACATTTCACTAGAAAGAATCCCCGACAACTCTTGTCTGGTCTCCAAACTATGTTTCACAACGCGATAAATGATACAGGAAATGACGTATGATCACACGCGAGACTGGAGTTCTTCTCTCTAAAAATGGTGGTCAGCAAGAAGCTTGCGATCCAAGTTGTTTGTGCACTGATCTGCAGTGAAAAAACACACAAAACAATAATAATATGGAGGAGAGAAAGGTTAGGGAGAAGCGGGCAGCAAGGATTGTCTGTTTCTGCAGACATGTTTGTACTTTGTTTTTGTTTCAAATAATTGAAAAGCTTATGTGTATGTGAATTTATTCTGAGAGAAACTCTTTTTAAGCCAATTTATTATTGTGCTCACCATACAAATAGATGCATGATAAGACTGGGTTCAGGGAGCTGCTGCAGATGACACATCAAAACACATTTCACTCTGCAGGACTTGGAGTCACGGACAGGTCTAGATATTTAACCTGCTAAATATCTCTTAGGCATCTGCGACACATCGGCGCATCTCTCAGATCATGTCTTTGAAACACATAGCAATCATCGCTCATGGGAGCAAGCACCAATTTGCCTCTGATTTCGCACTTTTGTCGGCGATCTCCATTAACTATCGGTGAGTAACAGTGTAATTGTGACAGACGTTTCGGCACTCAGTGGGGCTAAATGGTTCTCTGTCATGGATCTTAAATCTGGATACTATCAAACAGAAGTTGCCGAGGAAGACAAGCATAAAACTGATTTTGTGTGCCCTCTTGGCTTCTGGGAGTTCAACCGTATGCCCCAAGGCGTGACAAATGCACCTTGTACCTTCCAACGGCTTATGGAAAAGTGTACTGGAGACCTACATTTGAGTGAAGTACTCGTGTTCTTGGACGACCTCAAACAGGTGATATTTAAAACGTTTTTTAGGCTTTGCTGGGTATTATCAGTGTTTTGTCGAGGGTTAACCTAAAATAGCCAAGCCGCTAAATTTTCTAACCGCTGGATATAGTCCTCCAAGAAAAAGGGGAAAGGCTTACAAAAGAGAGAAAAACACTCTTGTGAAACCCAATGTACCTTTTGGTGAAGAGTGGACAGTTGAGTGTAATGAAGTATTCAGGACTCTGATTAAGAAACTGACATCCACACCAATTTTTGCCTTTGCAAATCCCAAACTTCCTTATGTTTTACACACAGATGCCTGTAGAGAAGGGCTAGGTGCTGCTCAAGAACAAAAGGGTAAGCTTTGGGTGACAGACTATGCCAGCAGAGGGCTGTCTAAAAGTGAGAGAAACTAACCCACACATAAGTAGCCTAGAAATGGGCTGTCTATGAAAAGTTCAATGACTACCTTTATGGCACCGAATTTACCGTTCTTACAGACAATAACCCGTTGACATATGTGCTGACCACAGCAAAACTTGACGCTGCCTTGTGACACTATCAACATACAGATTCAATATAAAGTACAGAGCTGGATCTGATAATAAAGATGCTGATGGATTGTCCAGGAGACCCCAGGATCCACTTGAGGAAGATGATGCTTTCCTTAGAGGGTAAAGGTCTATTGAAGATCTAAAACAGCGGTTGCTTGAAAAGAATGAGGTGGTTTCCAATGAGGTGGTCTCTGCTTTATGTCAGCATCTCTCAGCTGCCTTGTCGACTAATGTTTCCGAAGTGCCAGAATTCGTCGTTCTGGCCGAGTCCTTAGCTATAGATGCTTCTTCAGTCCCAAAAAGCTTTGCCTGCTCAGGTTATGAGACCATACATGGAATGACCTATGATTAATAGTATCAAGCACAGAGAGAGGATTCATCTCTGAGAAGGATCATCTCTTTTGTGGAACAAAATGAAAAACCAGCCTTGAACCCCAGAAGTCAAGTTGCTCCTAAGGGAATGGAACAGGCTTGAACTACAAGATGGAGTTTTGTACAGGTAGTGTACAGACCATGGTTCCATGCTTAAACAACTGGTTCTGCATCAACAATACAGAGAAAGAGCCTTAAAAGATGTTAATGATGATGCAGGCCATCTTGGTTATGAACATGCCCTCAACTTAGCTCGTGCCATATCTTATTGGCCTGAGATGGCTAAAGATATTGAGAAAAATGACGCATGTGTGAGAGATGCATTAGGAGGAAAGAAAATCCCCAAAAAGCAGCTCCTATGGAAACCATACAGACAACTTTCCCACTTTAATTAGTGTGTATGGATTATCTGTCTCTTGAGCCAGACGGTCACAACACCAGAAATATATTGGTCATCACTTATAATTTTACCAAATTTGCTGTGGCAATACCAAGAAAAGACCAGAAAACAAAAGCACTCTGGGAGAACTTCTTTGTCCACTATGGGTTCCCAAGTCATCTCCTTAGCAACCCAGGAAGAGACTTTGAATCTCACACCATCAGTGAACTGTGTACCCTCACAAGAGCAGGTGAGAAGGTGAGAACACCTTATCATCCTCGTGGAAACCCAGTTGAGAGGTTTAGCAGAACTCTGCTGAGTATGCTCTGAACCCTAGAGGAGAAAGACAAATATCACTGGAGAGACTTCTGCCAGAGGAGGAGCTGCTGTCATCCACCAGGAAGGGAGGAGCCATTCTGGGGTCGGAGGACTCCCTGCCGTCCGCCCGGCGAGGAGCGGCTGTTGTCCACCAGAGGACGGAGGAGTGGCTGAGGACCAGGCGACAGTGTGTCTGGGGACCAGCGAGCAAGTTTTTCTCTCTCTCTCTGTGTCCCTCACGCTCGCCCTTTCCCTCTCCCCTCTCACTCTCCTAATGTCTCCCCAGGTTCCCAGGAGGCAGAGTGGACCATCGGCTGGCAGAATGGTCGGAAGGGCAGTGTCTCCCTTCCAGAGATGAGGGGGGAGTAAGTCAGTCCGGATGGCGCCCCGGCCTGAATCTGGCAGGGGAGGACTGTGACGAGGAGGAGGGCCGAGTCTCGTAATCAGCTTAAATCAATGAAAATTGACTGCGTGGATCTCAACTTTGAAAGATAATTGGACCGAGAGGGCCCTAAAAGAAAATTGGCCCCGGGGCTCTTGCTAGTCATAATCCGACCCTGGAGTGGGAATGTTCAACGTAAAATAAACACAGTCAGTTTTGTATATTATGTGAGTGAATATGTAAAACAAAATTGACAGAGAAGGTTTAAACTGAATTTTGGATTATGTCATATAAAAAGAAATGCTGTAATGTTGAAAATACCTGTAGCTTTACATTTATTGTGAACAACGTCAATTTTCTTGTAATGAGATAGCAATTTCTTGTTCTTGTAATTTTATGAAAATTTGCATTTATGCAGTTTTTCTGACACCCTGTTCTTTGGGTGAATCATCTATGAACTAATTTGCACTTCTCCGGGTGGACATTCCTCCAGTTGGTATCAACTCTTCATCATCTATCATCTTTTCATCATCTCATCTTCACTACTGGACTGCGTATCACCATTCCTAAGGGAGTGGTAGGACTGGGACATTTTATAAACTCACACACTATACAGAATTGAATACCTTAAATTTTATTTCAATTTTATTTGGTTTCATTTTCTTTGTAAGACTTGTTGTAATTTGTTATCTGTCACTGAGATCCTAACTCTCTATTTGGAAATCATTCAAATTTACTGTGAAACTTAATAGCTCAAATTGTGTTATGGTTTAAACACTACAGGAAAAAAAGAAAACATACAAAATAATTCACAGCACAATATATTACTCTTCAGTGTGCAAAAGTTATTGTGTGGGGTGTTATTTTTTTATATATATATTTTTACTCACCTGGGGTGAGTGTGATATATGTATAATAGAAGTACCTGGCCTATAAAAAAAGAGGGGAAAAAATCCCCATCTCCTTGAATGAACGAACCTAGTCTCTTGATACTTGGAGTTAGATCATATAGCCCTGCAATAGCTTGGAGACCAGGGGTTACATAAGGAGTCTGGAGAAGCAAGGTGCGGCTCTAAGTGCAGCTTTAATAAAAGGCAAAATAAAATACAAAAACAGAACACTCCAACAAAACAGCCATACAAAAACATGAAACAAGGCAGAACTTTAAAATATATGGCACACAATAAACCTAGCACCCTCTACTAGACACTAGGGAACGTCCCATATATGACACATGTGAACATGATTTTAGTGATAAAATCACTCCCTAAACTTAGTGTAAAGTTATATCCAATATTACAACTTTGTTGCCATGGCCACGCAACACTGTAAACCTTTAGCAATTTTATCACACTTAAATCATATAGTACAAATGTTATCACACTATAGTCATGATAACATTTATAATGTTTACATCTTGTGGCTATGCTCTTGATGTTATTTGAATGTTTATGGACTGGCTCCATTCACTTCCACTGTAAGTGCCTTAATATAACTGCTATTTGTGCTTATTTTTAAATAAACGAGGGAGTCAAAATTATTTTCTGTGGTAATCCACATTAAGCCACAAACACTCTTGTATTGAACCTGGAAAATTCCATTAAGAAATGTATAACTATTAGATCATATCATTTATAATTTAATGAGAGCAGTATTTCTCTGGCTCAAAACCAATAAATGAATCTCAATTAGCATTTAACATTAAACTTAATTATGCCGTCTTGCTTAAGTTTCAACAAATAAAATTATACATGCTGACAGTAATGCACTAACAATGGAAATCTAAGGGGCTAGCTAGAGGATTTAAAAGGAGAACTGTGCAGCTCATGTTTTGTTAAGGCACTGACATAAATCATTCATTTTAAATGTGTCATTTGAGCTGTAAAACTGTTTAAATCATGCTATTCAAGGGGGACAACAATTTCGTTAGGAGGATGATTGTAAGGTAATGAATTAAATTAAGTTTGTTCCTCACACAGAGTTATTTTATGCCTTCAGAATATACCGTATAGAGTTGCATGTCCTACTTTTATGGTGCTTTTTATGTCTATTTTTCTGTTATTTACTAGGAAGTTACACAGGCTTGGAGACATGGCGCCCCTGTTTTAAGAGCGCTTATGGCCATGACGTTTTGGTATTTTCTTGCAAGTAAGTGCTAAGTCTAGGCACAAGTGGGTTTGGTGAAATTGCTAATGGGTAGGGTCAAGTGCAATTTAATTCTGAGGTTCCATTCAGTCCATTCCCTGTCAAGCACCAGCGATATAAACAAAGACAGCACATTCATGAGAAGTTTGTAGTATAAATGGACTCTATGCCATTAATTAGAAGAATAGAAATATGGACTTCTGGGTTCTTTTGTGCATTAACTGCATCCTTGTTGAATGTCAGGCATATTTTTATGCCAGTGACAAGCTTCTTTTAAACGCATGGAAAATGTGATTCTTGCTAGCACTTCACTTCTACCAGTTGAGTTATGAGACTTAAACCAAAAATATTTCTAAATCCAAATTACACTTCAAATGAAATGAAAATATAATCAAAATAATGAAGTGGTCAAAAAAATCAAACAGTTACCTCCCCAAATCAATTTTTTGCTTTAAAAATCACTTTACATCAACTGTTGGAAAAATATAATTGTAAATATAAACATAAAAATAATGAAGGCTTCATTAACATACAATACACCCGCAGTTTGCGCGCATACACCCTCAGATAGCACACCCATGCCCATTTGTGTTGTGCGCTGGCACGAAAATTGAGCTTAGAATTAGTGCTCTCACGAAAATTAGATAAGTTTGTAGCACACATTCATTGTGCGTTGCACTTCACTTAATAGAGTCCTGTGAGTAAATTATTATTTTTTTGGTGAACTCAACTGAGAGATATGGCTTCAGGTTTTGGCTTCACCAGATTATATTCTGAGGGCTTTTTATCTACTAATGCCTTTAATGACCTCCTTTTACCTGGCATTACTTTTACATAAAGCTGCTCTGCATCCTTGTGCTCTCCTGGCATGATGCAATGCCGCCATAGTCTCTCTCCCCTTACCAGCCTACAGATTGGGTAACTACATGGAAAATCTCCACTGAGCCAAAAGCCAGGGCAGGTCTTGTCTTACCCACCGACCCAACACACTGCTATCTAAACCAATACACCGGGGCCACAGGAATTATCTTAAAACATTTCCCTGCGTGACCCATCATATTTCATTATATTTTATGGGAATAGTTCTGTTTCTTCTTATTTTTAATATCAGTGATGTACACTGGAATGTTCTGTGTTATATTTGATGAAGTTTAATTAATGTTTATTGCATTATTTAAATGTCACGTGTTACTCTGATGGTGTTTAGTGTTTGTGTGAGTGTCTCTACATGTTTATTGGTCATTGCTCCTGGAAGAGCCTTTATTGAGGAACTTCATGTCATCATGTGCCCTTCTGTAATTACTTCGGTGATTAACAATACCTCATAAAGTGAAAAGCAGATTTTTACAGTTTCAGAAGGTTAATATATTAAGTTTATCATTTAATAATATAAACAACGGTAATGCACCATAAAATATACAGGCATCAAAATTACATCCCGTAAAGCCTGAAACGCGGTTACCGTGTTTTTTACAGTGAATTTCTAGCAACCACAGCTGCCAGTTTTTTACCGTAAATTTAACAGGATTTTTTTTTACAGTGTAGGGGTGTACCTGTATGAACTGCGCTTAAGGTGTGCGTGCTTCTCATCAATGTCACTGCATGATGATATCATACACACTTAAGATGTTTAGTGAAATTTTTGTGCATGAACATAAATGCGCTTTTTTACATTTTGAGATCCGGCGGTTCTTTCCGTTTAAAGCCACTCAAAACCGACAGTGTTTGATTGACTGGTGAGGGGTGGTGCTTCGCTGCTGTTTGGGATGCATTATGACGGATGTTGTAGTGTTTACAAATGTGTTTTCATGCATTTCTAACAACCTTTAAATGTGGTTTGAGCGATCTGATCACTTTTGCAGCATTATTACTACGTTTCCCATATTTACAATGACACTTCTTATTATCTGCAGGAGGGTGCAAGGTGGTCTGTTGAAAATTTCAGAGAAAATAAATGATAATAAAATAGTAATTTATAAATGATTAAAAAGCACAAAGGTTAATAAAAAGTTACTTAAAAGTTAACAAATTTGACATCAGTGTGTACCTGTACTTTCTGACTGATTAGAAGATTAAACATGGTTATATTATTCAATCCCAAGTTTTTAACATTAAGAAATAAAACCTAATCTGCATATAATTTTGTGATTTTATTTATTTATTAGAGTTTATCCCTCCTTTAATATAATAACTCCTTTAATAATTTTCTAGATTAATATTTCAATCCTTTATTTTTGTAGACTTTAGTACAATGACAATATAAAAGCCAATTATTTAATTTGGCAAGCAACATATTGCCTAATAGCTTATCACACAGTATAAATGTATCTTTACACATACAAATATAAACAGCAGTGAAAGAGGGATCCCTCGCAAAGGCATCAAGATATCTGGGGGTCTTTGCATCAAAAATGTTGAAAACCCCTGATGTGGATGTTATTGTACATCTTGCAACTGTGACAAGAGGGGGGCATCTTTGTAAGAAGTACTGTCCAAAAAAACAAGAAGGTACATTGCAGGACCACAACTGCATAATGCATAATGACAGAAAGTTTATTTTGGTTGAACTATATTTATAGTTTAAGCTTTCTTCGAAGAATGAAAAATTCGATGTTTGGAATATTTTGAGGTGGAACGTGTTTTGGAAAGTAATGATCATAGCTGCCACTTTATAAAACAGACTGTGCCATCTAGTGGACAGAAAACTACAACACACACATAATGTATAGCCTAATGCAAACAACATACAGTTTAATGTATCACACTTTGAAAATGTATCGGATATTGGATATAAAAGTGTACGATTTTGAGAGTGAAATGGAGCCTGTGTGATTGACAGGCTCATTTCCTGATTTTGTGTGTGTCTTTCCTCAGTGCCACTTCACCTGTCCGTCTCAACCTAAAGTTGCAGCAAGGAGCTGGCGCTCATGTTTTATTCAGAAAGCAATCATCAAACCTGCTGCCATCTGACCAGAATCACCCCCTTCAGTCCGTGGCTTGTGTTTCTCATGAATAATTTATGACACAGCGGCAGTCCACACCCAGCTCTACTAACTAAACTCTCTCTTTCTGATTTTACACTAATTTGATTGTTGCCCTTTCATAGAGGTGGACGGTATGACTAAAAACCATATATACTGTATATATATTTGCATTATGTAACACATGAGCTAAAAACATACTAATATTATAAAATGGATAGTTCAAACACTGAATTCTGATTGGATGAGCCACTTGAAGCAATAGTAAAATACATAACTATACACACACACCTGTGACGCACATCAGTTAAATTCTATATTAAATACGACAAGTTATGACGTTTGCTAACTCTCAACTGTACCTCTTTCATTAATTCAAGTGCAAGAGTTGTAGAGCTGCTGTCTATGTTAAGGAGAGTTAGTAACTAGGTAGTGATGGTAATCTAAGCTGCCACACTATAACAGTTGCCATAGCACCAGTGCAGCACACACATATCTACCAGTAGGGCTGGACAATATAGCGAGAATATATATATATATATATATATATATATATATATATATATATATATATATACTGTATATACAGGTTTACGGGACTTCAAGATGCTTTCATTTTTAAATAATTCAGCATTTAACTTGTGTAAGTATTGTCTGCACACCAGAGCAAAAGGGGGAAAAAACATTGGCTCACCGTTTATCCAGTGCTGAAACTTTGCCAGATTAAAAACAATCTGGAAAAATGTGTAACAGTCACATTAAGTCCTCTTTGCAACCTGAACTTCATCAGAATGTCGGTTTGTGACAGCAGCGCTGAAAAAGCTTGATGCAGCGCAACAAATGGTGACACAGAACACAGGTGTCTTGAGATGCATTTATAAATATTAAAGTTCTTTTAAAATTAACACTGTGTCTAAAACAAAATGTGACGGTCCTGCGCAGTACACTGAAAAAAGTGAGCAAAGACTTCCGTCCAGTGCATGATTACATGGCCTCGACACACTTGTGAACAGCCCTTAACTCACCCTATAGCCTACTTGAAAAACTGGCCCGAACCTGGCCCAAAACCTGTAGGTTTGTCGGGTACCGTCAGACTCAGATCGGGTTGAAGACCTCTAAACCGAATATTGATTTTGGTATCTGAATACCATGCACATCCCTATTAATAACGCATGATTTTGGATTGGTTCATCATTTAAAAGTACTTATAATTGGCTGTGTAATCATTGCTCCAAACTTTTCTTCTGTCAATTTGAAAAATCCAACCAAATTTGCCAAGCGTCCTATAGTGCATAAAGGTGAACATAACATCATGGGGTCCTGCATGGTGTACCGGCCCATCTCAGTTCTTAATCCGTCCTTGTATATATATATATATATATATATATATATATATATATATAAACTCAGCAAAAAAAAGAAACGTCCTCTCACTTTCAACTGCTTTTATTTTCAGCAAACCTAACATATGTAAATATTTGTATGGACATAAAAAGATTCAACAACTAAGACATAAACTGAACAAGTTTCACAGACATGTGACTAACAGAAATGGAATAATGTGTCCCTGAACAAAGGGGTGGGGTCAAAATCAAAAGTAACAGTCAGTATCTGGTGTGGCCACCAGCTGCATTAAGTACTGCAGTGCATCTCCTCCTCATTGCCAGTCCTGTCTGGTCCAGCGAAGGTGGGTTTGTACCCATAGGCGACGTTGTTGCCGGTGATGTCTGGTAAGGACCTGCCTTACAACAGGCCTACAAGCCCTCAGTCCAGCCTCTCTCAGCCTATTGCGGACAGTCTGAGCACTGATGGAGGGATTGTGCATTCTTGGTGTAACTCGGGCAGTTGTTGTTGCCATCCTGTACCTGTCCCGCAGGTGTGATATTCGGATGTACCGATCCTGTGCAGGTGTTGTTACACGTGGTCTGTCACTGCGAGGACGATCAGCTGTCCTTCCTGTCTCCCTGTAGCGCTGTCTTAGGTGTCTCACAGTACAAACATTGCAATTTATTGCCCTGGCCACATCTGCAGTCCTCATGCCTGCACGCAGCATGCCTAAGGCACGTTCACGCAGATGAGCAGAGACCCTGGGCATCTTTCTTTTGGTGTTTTTCAGAGTCAGTAGAAAGGTCTCTTTAGTGTCCTAAGTTTTTATAACTGTGACCTTAATTGCCTACCGTCTGTAAGCTATTAGTGTCTTAACGACCGTTCCACAGGTGCATGTTCATTAATTGTTTATGGTTCATTGAACAAGCATGGAAAACATTGTGTAAACCATTTAAAATAAAGATCTGTACAGTTATTTGTGTTTTTTTACAAAATTATCTTTAAAATACAGTGTCCTGAAAAAGGGATGTTTCTTTTTTTGCTGAGTTGATATATATATATATATATACACACACACACACACACACACACACACACACACACACACACACACACACACGCATACTGATGAGCCAAAATATTATGATCAGCTGCCTGTGGTATTCTGTTGGTCCGCCGCATGGGGGGGGGGACTAAATTCTTTATGACACCAGTGATTGCATTTTAGTCATTGGGAACTAGGTTTGCTAACTTTCCTGTATTAGCCGGGATGTCCCATATTTTTCTAAATTTGTTAAAGCTATTTAATGACCTGTTATTGTGGAGGGATACAGAAATATCATTAAAACAACTTTATTAGGAAAAGGCAATTAGAGCAAACAGCAGCTGTGGAAATAAATTATGCACTGAAGTTTGATTCTTGGGGTTATCTGTTGGGTGATCAAATCACCAACTCTGAGTGTAAATAATAGTAGTAGTGATGCTTGCCTAGCAAACACCACAAATGAAGGATGGAGGGAAAAAGTGTACCTCATTTCTTGTCAGAAGCAATGGAATTTCCACTATAGGACTCAGAGCCACATGCAATCGCTCCATGAGAATTGCTGGGGAAGATGTGAAATTAAATTTAGTACATTAATTTCACAATTAAAAAAGATATTTCATGAAATTAAATGTCTCCAGGTACAGGAATATAAAAAAAAACAACTGAGTAATAAGTTTGAAACTGCTGTTTTTGGTAACTTTCTTCCTAACATTGTAATTACACCATAGAAGGGTTTTTATCTTTTAAACTTAAAGTAAAAAAAAAAACATTTTTAGTTTTGGGTCATTTTATTTTATGTAAGATTTTTACATATTAAAATACTTTCTCCTATCCTTACTTAATATATAGTAACAATTACAAGTCTTTCATAGGCTGATTTCCCCAAAACGTGTAAACACTGTTACACTTTCAAAGTAATGCTCTGTTTCTAAAAGCATCACGACAAGCCCAACACAGCAACATTACTCTAAGCAATTGTGTGAGTTGGGGATGGTACTGTCTGTTTAAAGACAGGGGAAGTGTACAGGAAACCATTTTGAAAATTCATTGTTTTTTGTCATTTTTTTGGTGCCTAGTGCTGCAGAAATTCCACACTTCTGCTTTAAATTATTAATTAAAACTTAATTTGAGGGTCCCACCTGCTGAGTACACCAGAGATACAGGAAGGTGGATCAATGGTCGATTGTAGCCCAATCTTTCAAACTGAAGAGAGACAGATGTATAGTACAGTAACAGAGCAAATATAATAGCAATACAAGGAGGAACCTTTCAAATGTATACAGCTGGTAAACTGAAGAAATTTGCTACTCACCAGAGGTGTCAACCACTCAAAAACATTGACAGACTCCCCATCATTGATAAAGTAGGCCTGTCCACTCTGAAAACCACAAATAACTTGTTAATACATCACAAATAATGTGCGTTTAAAGCTGCTGATTGCAATGAAATGAAAATTTGTAACTGTGTTGTTTTACAAATACCGCCACAAAGCTTCTCTCTGCAGTCAGTCCTTTAGCTGCTAAAACATGAGCCATCACCAGATTATCCACATGCACCCAATTCATCTTCGCATTAGGATCCCCAAAACAAAAGCTGAACAACCTCCTCTCCACATTCACCTGTGAGGAGAGGAGACGAGAGGAGACATGAGACAAGAAAGAAAAGGAAAGAGAAGAGACGTGATGTGATGAGAGAAGAGAAGAAATTAGACAATATGACAACACATAATGAAACAAGACAAGTTCAGAAAGACAAGGTGAGATGATGAGAAACAAGACAAGAGACAAATTGAGATGAGTAAAGAGATGAAAGAAACAAGAATATGAGAGACAAGAGATGAGATAAGAAGAGATGAGATGAGAAAAGATTAGACATGACGAGATGAGACGAGATAAGGTGAGTTGAGATGAGAAGAAAAGAAAAGAAAAGAAAAGAAACAAGCCAAATAAACAGGAGGCAAGAGATGAGATGAGAAGAAACAAGAAAAGATGAGATGATATAAGATTAGGTGAGATGAGAATAAACAAGACATGAGACAAGATGAGATGAGAAAAGAGATGAGAAGATAAGAAGAGACTACATGAGACAATACAAGAAAATATGAGACAAGACAAGATGGGATAAGGTGAGATGAGATGAGAAACAAGACAAGACAAGTTAAAAAGAAAAAAGATATTAGAAGAAACAAGAAGACGAGAGACAAGACAAGAGATGGGACAAGATGAGATGAGGAGATGACATGAGATAAGACAAGAAAAAATGAGAAAAGACGAGATTAGATTAAATAAGGTGAGGTGAGAAGAAATGACACAAGATGAGGTGAGATGAGATGAGATGAGAAGCGAATAAACAAGACAAGAGACGAGAAAAAATAAGAACATGAGACAAGATGAGATGAGAAGAGACAACATGAAACAAGACAAGGTAAGACAAGACGAGATGAGATGAGATAAGATGAGTTGAGATGAGAAGAAACAAGACAAGAGACAAGATGAGATGAGACAAGAGACAAGATGAGCTGAGAAAATAAAGTAAGATGAGATGATAAGAAACAAGACAAGAGACAAGATGGGATGAGTCCAGAAATGAGAAGAAACCAGAAGACAATATACAAGATGACAAGATGAGATGAGACAAGAGACAAGATGAGACAAGATACAGTGAGATAAGATGAGACAAGAGATGAGTGACAAGACGAGATGAGAAGAGATGAGACAAGAAGAAAAAAAGAGACAAGAGACAAAAGATGAGACAAAAAGATATAAGAAGAGACAACACAAGAAATGATGAGTCAAGATGAGATGAGATATGGTGAGAAGAGATAAGAATAAACAAGACAAGACAAGATGAGACATGAGATGAGACAAAACAAGATGAGATGAGATGAGATGAGATGAGATGACAAGAACCAGACAAGAGTAGACGGAATGAGATGGCAAGTTTTCTTGTGGAGTTTCTTCACAACACGTACATTAGGAAGCACAGGCAGCCACAGCAGCAGCACAGGCTGAAACGGGAGCTTCTCACAGACTCCATTAATATATTGCACAGCTCATATTGCACAGCTCTGGACACACTGGCACAGCTGTAGCTGAAGAGTACAACTGTCTGAGATCAGTGTGTGTGAGTGTGTGAAAGAGCACAAGGTGAAATAGAGTGAGAGAAAAACTTACCATCACTCTGTGTAAATGCCTCCTCTCTTCAGGACCGTAGATCCCAGACGGACGCAGCACACATGTGCGGAGAATACCACCCCCTATAGCAACAATACAATATTCAACCAGATTACACAAGCGAACTATCAGTGGTCTCCATTTATTTCTTACTCCATATTTAAAAAAACTAAAACATGAACGTCCAAATAGTGTCTAAACAAGGGAATACCTTTGGCCAAAGTTTGACCCTTGCCTAGTGGAAATCAATATGGGCTTTTCAATAATCAACACTTTTCCATGCAGACAGAATAGTTTTGTGATGGCACCATGGTGTAGTGTTGGTGTTATATAGTAATACCATGGTACTACATTACTTTTTCATGTACCATTCCACTGCATAAAATAAATCAAACAAGAGATCGCTTTAATATCTCAGCTGTTTCTCCTAGAAAATGAGTTAAAATGGAGAAGTGGAGTCTACTGTTTCTCAAAGTTTTCTCCTGAGAACATCCTGTTTAGTCTCACATGTGTCTCCTCTAGAGTTTCTTAAGAGATATCAACGTTTCAAACTGTGATCAGATTTGCCAAGATCCCAAAGTCTGCAATCAAGTCAAAGATTTTTAAAATGAATGAATATGGAGCTATCCATATTATTCTCATTGCTCTATACTCTTACTGTATGCCGAACACACTCTCATGACAAAGATTCTCTTGGGCGATTTTTATGTCTGCACCCCTAAAATCTCACCTTTTGTCCATATTTCAAATGTCACTTTGATTTCGTATTCAACTTTTATTAAGGCTAAATGTTAGGCAGCAACTCAAGCAGCGTTACGTCAGCTTTGACATCAGTGATGACAAATATCATTGGATCTGGCGTGCCTTGTGACTGATTGTGACATGCAGATGTTTGGATGTATATTTTTGAATGAGATGTGACTGCCTTTACAGAGAGGAAGATTTTGAGCAATTCAAACCTTCAGTTTCGCTCTGTTCCTCACATAGAGCTATCGTATAACTAACTTATAATCGTCAAATATTGGCAGATAAATTGGCCTGGCTCTTATATCTGCCTATTTAAGAAATCAGTCATTTAAGAAATAAAATATTATGTGGAATTGTTCACTAAACAAACAAGGAAAATAAAAAAAAATTATATTATGTAATTTGAAATGCTTTCAGACTACATGAAATAGTATTATTCGCTGACAGAAGAACACAGACACATGTTTGTCACTCTGTGTTCTGCATGGAGGTGAACAATTATTAGCACAGAGCACACCCACTCTCTCTCTCTCACACACACACTCACACACACACTCACACACACACTCACACACACACACACACACACACACACACACACACACACACACACACAGTGCTTGGCTTTATTGTTAAGGCTGGGTCTAAATTTAAAATGGTGTCAGCAGGTCTGCTTAGGTTGAGTTGCAGGCTGTGGATATTACCATAGCAGCCATTACCTAAGTACTGCATCAACACTGGACACACATTCATGCATTTAATCACACATGATATATGCAGGTTATATGATACTATTTGCGCTTGTACGCAATTGTACGCTTGTACGCAATAACAGGATCGACTTCAGTGACCAGCAAGTTTCCATTTCCTTACCTTTCACTGATCTTCCGTTGGCAGCGAGCACCATGCGGTCGGCAATAGCTTTAGTCCTGGAGTAATGGTCTATGTGCTGGGACGAAACAAAATATTTAATTTTGTCTTTCAATAAACAAAAAGACCTGACAATCATTTGAAAACTTTAGGAATTGCTAAGTTAGATTCAGTTATCAGAAATCAATTCTTAAAATTTGTGCTCAGACAATATAGTATGTCCAAAAAATCCAAAAAATAACACATTCAAAAACGCATTGACGCTTTTAATCATGCCTTGTTTGTAAATAAGGAATTGTCCTACTATCGGAGCAATTCAGTGTTGAAGTACCACCTAAATGCAAAGCAAGTTTTAATGTTTTTGTGTTAAAAACAGTGAGAAAGAATGCAATAGAATGGAACAAAGAACTGGATCTCAAGATGCATTTTTAAACTGTTTTTAACTTGACGTCATCCTAAATACGACTGATGCAACAGTCTAGAGCATGTTTTACATACACCAACAGTTAAAAAAAGCACAGATGGAATACAAGAGCACATTTTGGGTGAATGGCCCTTTAGTCTACCTCTGATAGATTGACTAAGTGGATTGTACAATGGATAGCTGTGAACTCTATGCCAATGGAAATACAACAAACAATATTGACTTCTAAAGCCTCTTTTTGCTTTTTGTATTGCCTAATCAATGCTTTACTTTCCTGCAAAACTAATGTCATGTCTTTCAATCTTAATTTTTTTTTTAAAGCAAATATTAAAATATGCAATTAATTGTGATTTATTTTTTGTAATGATTGACAGCCCAAATAAAAACCATATTATTACTAAGACAACTGCATTTAAAAGTAAAATTTGCTATGTACACACAATTGTACAGAGTTTTCAGACATTTGGCCGCTGGTGGAAGTCATTGCACATCAATCAACCTCGGTTGGATATTAGCGCCAGTTAAATCAGAGTGTGTAATCTGTACCGTTGTATGATTCATCAAATGCTATGTATTCATGTATGAAGTCTGACAAAAGCTGGTGACTTGTGTAGCCCTCACGCGAGCGAGGTGTCGGGTGAACTAACTTGAATCCATTAACCTTCCTTAACTGCAATCTGCGATTCTGCAGGACAGTGAACCAGAGCACAAAGGAGAAAAGCTTTAGTTTTCTCCAACAAGACACACTAATCCTTAGTGAAAGTCATTCACATCTGATGCCTATGATCACAAACACTCAGTATTGTAACAGAGATCAGATTTTTGATGATTAAAGCTGATGTGTGCATGTAAAGATGGAGTCGTAAGACATGAAGATTTTAAGATCAACAGCTTTATTTGAAATATAAACAAAACACAAGAAATGAAAAAGCTAAATGACAAGAAATGAGAACACTCCAACACAACAGCCATAAGGAAAAGAACCAACAAAGACACAGAGAATATGAGGGCATTATATGCTCAAGGTTCACAAAACAGCTAGAAAACAATCAGGGAGGGAACCAGGAACAGAGACGACACAAGTAACCCCAAAACTATATTTTGAATAAAAGTCTAACATAACCCAGTGCCCCTTACTTGCCCCCCCACAATGGTTCCTAACACCTAAACATGGAAAGAAATTTAAAGAGGGGGAGGGCAGGCAAGGTGCAGGCTCTATGGCCAGTAGTGGGAGTCCACGGGGGATCTGGAGGTGGCGGACGGCCAGGGGACTCCGGCAAGAGCAAGATAACTTGGGACTCTGGTGAGGGCAAGGCGGGAGACCATGGGGGGACCTGGAGGCAGCGGACGGCCAGGGGACTCTGGCGAGGGCAAGATAACTGGGAACTCTGGTGAGGGCAAGGCAACTGGGTATTCTAAGGAAGGTAAGACAACTGGAGACTCTAGCGAGGATAAGGCAACTAGGGACTCAGGCGAGGATGAAGCAACTGGGGACTCTGATGAGGGCAAAACAACTAGGGAGTCTGGTTAGGGCAAGACAACTGGGGACTCCGGGGAGGGCAAGACAACTGGGGAGTCTGGCGAGGATAAGGCAACTGGGGAATCTGGCGAGGATAAGGCAACTAGGGACTCAGGCGAGGATAAGGCAACTGGGGACTCTGGCGGGGATAAGGCAACTGGGGACTCAGGTGTTCAACGGAGCAGGGATCGGAGGGACCTCTGTCGCAGCTACCTCCAGGACTACCAGAGTGAGGAACTGAGGGGCCTCTGTGGCAGATAGCAGAGGGGCCTCTATGGCCAAAGGCAAGGCAACTGGGAAAATAGGGTACTATTTTGCTACTGGTGTGTTTGACAACCATAAGAAGACACACTGCTGTTCTACTGTTATGTGACAGTCTCAACGCTATCTTTGGAGGGCTCGTTTTGGAAAGAGGGGGCATGTCTAATTCAATGGCTCAGTCTCGTGGAAGTTCCAGAATGGCTAAAATTGTTAACAGCACCTTTAACCGTGCTCAACACGTAACAGCAGATGAAAAAGTGGGCAGGAATAAATAGGCTTAATGCAGAATGTGTCCTATGTGAATGCATCTTAATACAAATCTCTTGATGTACCAAAATCTGAATGTACAATACTTCAGAGATAGGCTGAATGCAAAATCAACAACATACTCAGTGTGCATCTCACCATGTCCAGTGGCACACAGGGAACTGAATCTTCATCTCCGTCCTCAATGGGCCAGCCTGCAAATGCCACATTCACTGTGCTGGTATAGATCAGTCTGGAGATACCTCGCTCTGTACAGACTACAACACACAAAACAAAAGCTTACTGATCTAAACTCAGACACATGGACTCTGATCCAAAACCTACCGAGCTGCCTTTCTGCATATTGCTTACATGGACAGCTACCCTTTTAAGCCCAAAGTATATTTTAGTTTTGCATGGATGCTAGGCATATGCGTACAGGGCGAGTGACAAAAATGTAATCATCAGCAGAGTGCTCGAGCACTAAATGCATGCAGTCCAATTTTTTTAACCGTGCATACTCAGTACGCATTGTCAGCTCATGTGCCTGGAATAATTTGCACTAGCTAGTGGGTCCACAAGGTGAACAATCACAGTTGGGCCATTGCTTTCACAAAGAAGTGCAAGAAGACAATGTATATGCAAGCGAACAACAGTGTGACAAAGGTGGGACAAAGTGAGATAAAGGTGGAAACAACAACAATTGATGTGCACATCAAGAACACTTGTGTGTGGAGATCAGGAGATACCTGCATTTGTATAACTCAAGTCTTAAAGACTATAAAGGCATCTTTATGGGTCTAAACTCCTGTAGAGAAATAGTAAAGAATCTCATAGTGTGTATGCATAAAATGCCTGTGTATGTGCGCACAGTCAAATGAAGTATACTTTGAAAGGCTAGAGCATTCCACTGTACGCATACGCTAAGCGTTTGCGTCAAAACCAAAGTATGTTGTGGGCTTAAGACAGCATCATTACTGAAATGGAACCTCATAAATGACTAATTTGGAACACTCTACCGCAACTCAATCATTCAAATAGCACTCCTCATATGAAGCGCACGGGAGATTCGACTCCCTTTCAATTGATTCCAATAGAGTTTGCCATTAACATGTTGCTAAGCTAATGACATGCTATAATTTCATGTGCAGTATTCCAGGGAAGTGTATGAATCTATGTGAATGCCAGAGAATGCTGACGGCATGAAGCCTCCTCTCATTAGTAAACTGACCAACCAAAATTGATATTTAAATGATGCAACATCATCTGCTTCTGTCCAAATTGAGGCGAAAAATGAAAGATGGAAGCAAAAATTACATTTGCCTCCTTCCGCATGTATAACCAATCTATTTTAGAAGTAACCACTCAAACCAATCAATCGAATATCTGTGAAATAAATCTTATTGGATGATCTAACAAGTGAAAGACTGAACAACAATATTATATATAAATTCAATTAAATGAAGAAGTGGTGGATGGAGTTCCTCTACACATACTGTATTAGGTGAGTAGATGTTACTGTACATGGAATGGGGCCCTCCATTCATTTATAAATATTTGATCATAGACTGTAGATGGCAATGCGTGATTTTTTCCGTTCATTTACTGAATTGAGAAGTGTTGGGTTGGTGATCAAAAAGATTGTAACACATCGGTAGTCACAAAGACTTATTTTAATGTATCAGGGAGAGGAGATCACCAACCCACTGCAATCTTAAATTGTTTTGATTTTTCAATACTGATTTACATATTTGCATCCCCAGAAATTTCTCTCATGGACCGCAACTGCTAGCAGGAGATACTTCACACACTACTCTTGAATAACCAGCCTGATAATAACAATAAGTTAGTAGATTATTATTATTATATTATTATTAGATAAGTAAGAATACTTTGCCTTAAAATACAAATGGTAACAGCTCACCGTTTATGACATTGTTTGTGCCACCAACATTGACTGATTCAATCTGCCTTCTCCTTAGCTGTAGAAAAACAAAATACATGATCAGCATTACATTGTTTTCACTTCAATAGGTTATGACAGCAATCAGGCACGTGCAGAAGGGTTTTAAGGTCTCGAGCCCCTATCCTTTTGCTGAGCTGCCCCTTGAATGGCATCCAAATGAGATTAATTTTAATTTTTTTTTATTTTACACTTAATAATAGTATGTAGGGGTGTAAAATGCATCAATATTATGTTGAAACTTCGATGCATAGATTACAGAATTTAATAATCAATTATAATGACTATACTCTTGCAACAGACACAGGGCGCATGACTGAGGAAACAAATGCACACTTTCAATTAAGAAAGTTTCGTTCGGATTTCTGCCTCGTTATTCGTAATTGCATGTGTCTATATAAGCAAAATAAGTTATTTGTTGTTCTTTCCTTCCCCAATTACGATATATTATGCATATTGTGGAATATTTGGAGAATACACTTTGAAAGACACTATACTGCAGCTTTACTCGCAATCATTATTTGTCCTTAACGTGTTACACGTCATTACGTTTTTAATTCTGTGATCCTGCTTGGTTTAACCTTGTGGGACCCAGTGTCCACATGCATGGACATTGTATTTTGGCTTTGCTATATGCAACGCATAATTTAAGTTAAATTAAACTGACTGAATACTGTTCACAAGACTCTAAACTGTCATTTAAGGGTTAAACTTCTGGCGCTCTGAATCACGTGCCACAACAGCATGGCATCGATTTCCGTGAAGCCCTTCTACGGGTGCAGAGCCAACAAAAGTGTCTCTGAGAAGAAACCTCTAAGTTTTTTGATTGAAACGTGTTTGGTTGTAAAGAGTAGCATCTCTAGTTTTGTAAGTACATTTTTTTTTTTTTATTGATTCAAAGAAAAAACATAACAGAGAAAAACAGCACATACACACCGAATCAACACTTAACTTTTAACCCCCACTAATAACCCTCCCCAAACACCAACCCCAACCTAACCCCCAACGAACACCCCCATGGTCACATAAAATAATACACACACAAACAAACAAACCAAAAAAATAAAAAATAAATAATAATAATATCAGTAAATAAATCATTCAATATATAATAAATATACATAATTAAACTAAACTTCTCTCTCCCCATGCTTTCCCCGATAGTCCCCCAAAACCGCCAATTACCTACCCCATTTTCTAATAAACAAGTCCCCAAACCCCAGCCTTCTACCTGCCACCTCCTCAAAAGCTGCCACCCTCCCCATCTCCGCACACCACTCCGGAAATGATGGCGATCCGTCTGACTTCCAACCCCTTAAAATAATTTGTCTGCCAATCATAATACTAGTCAGAACCCAATTTTTTATGTATTTGTCCCCCAAATGTATGACCGCCATAACGCCCAAAATACAAAGTCTGGGGCAAAGTCAAATTTTCATGCCCAAAACATCACACAAAAAACTCTGAACCTTCAACCAAAAATCTTGGATCTTAACACCCCGCCAAAAGACATAGGTTGTGTCTCCAACTTCTGATTGGCATCGCCAGCAGGTAGGTGTGTCTTTAAGACCAAGCCTATATAATATAGACGGGGTCCAATAACATCTATGTAAAATCTTAAATTGCATAAGGCAAACCCTTGCATCTTTAGATGCAGACTTTTTAGAATCCTATCCCACACTTCTTCCTCCAATACCAAGTTCAAATCTTTCTCCCATAATCTCTTTATAGAAGTTAAAGCTCCGTCCCCCAAACTCTGAATTAGCAGGGAATAATACACTGATGCCTCATGACCTTTTCCAAATGCAGTAATAGTATCTGCCGCTTTAGAGGGGTGTGTGCTACTCCCAAAAACAATACAGAGCAGGTGACGCAGCTGTAAATACCTATAAAACTGAGATCTGGGAATCCCAAAATGATGAACCAAATTCTCAAAAGATCTCAACACTCTCATACAGGTCACCGAGTGTAGTATCCCCCCTCACAATCCACTCTGACCAACAGAAAGGGGACTTATTAATACATAATTTTGGGTTCAGCCATATGCTTGAGGCAACATTTAAATAAATGTCTGAATTAAACTCTCTGGACACTTTTGTCCAAACCACATGCAAATGCGAGATAACGGGGTGTAACTTAACTTCTCCAGTTAGTTTGATAGAAAGGCTTTGCAATGGTGAAATAGGGGCAAGGATTCCTGTTCAATATAAAACCAGGGAGGGGCTCTCTCAGGTGGAAGTGACCAATGAGCCAAATGTCTGAGATCGAATGCATAATAATAGAACAAAATCTTGGGTAGGCCTAGCCCACCTTTGTCAATCGGCCTATGTAACTTGTTGAAATGTAATCTGGGACGTTTACCATTCCAAATGAAGGACTTCGCTATGCTATCAAATTGCTTGAAATAAGAGAGGGGGACATCTATAGGGAGAGATTGTAGCAGATAGCTGAATTTTGGAATACAATTCATTTTAATAACATTAACCTTCCCAATCATACATAAATGTAATGAAGCCCACCTACTCACATCACTTGAAAACCTTTTTATTAAAGGATAGAAATTAACTCTAACTAAATCACACAAATTAACTGGAAATAAAATGCCCAAATACTTAATGCCCTGTTTGGGCCACTGGAAGGTGCCCAGCTGAAAATCTGTTACTGGGCAGTACGCTGTCAGAGCCAAAGCTTCGGATTTAGACCAATTGACTCTGTAACCTGAGAACTTAGAGAAGGAACTAATAATCCTGTGGAGACAAGGCATAGATCTAATAGGGTCAGAGACGAATAATAAAATATCATCAGCGTAAAGCAAAAGCTTATGTGCCACACCTCCTGCTATCACCCCTGGAAAATCATCCTCCTTTCTTATCATGGCTGCTAATGGTTCCAGGGCAAGGCAGAACAATAATGGGGAAAAGGGCAACCCTGCCAGGTGCCCTATCCAGAGTAAAATAATCTGAAATTAATCCATTTGTTTGTACCGCCGCTACAACTACTGTCTATAAAGTAACTTAATCCATTCAATAAAAGCATTCCCGAACCCATACATTTCCAAAATCTTAAAAAGATAATCCCATTCTACCATATCAAATGCCTTTTCAGCATCAAGTGAGATGGCAGCGACCAGAGTCTGATCATTCGCTACTGACCACATGATATTGATGAAACGCCTAATGTTATCAGAAGAGTTGCGGCCCCGAATAAACCCCACCTGATCTATATGTATAAGAGATGTCATAATCTTACTTAATCGGTTAGCCAGAATTTTTGGCAAAATTTTAACATCTAGCTGGATCAGGGAAATTGGACGGTGCCTCTTATTCTCGCTTGGATTTTTGTCCTTTTTAAGAATTAGACTGATCCAGGCTTGTGTCATGGTTGGCGGAAGCTTTCCATTTTTTAATGATTCCGTATAAACTTCTAACAAAAGTGGAGCCAGTTCTGTAGCATAAGATATAAAAAATTCTGCGGCAAAGCCGTCTGCACCGGAGCCTTGCCTGTAGGCAGGGCCTAAATTACCTCATCAAGCTCCTCCAAGGTTATCTCAGAATCAAGAGAATTTAGGTTTAGGGAGATCTAATGGTTCCACAAAGTTTCTAATATCTTCATCAGTAGACGAAGACGTGGAACTATAAAGATCAAGATAGAATTCTTTAAAAGCATTATTAATATCAATGGCCGAGGTAAGAATTTCACCACCAGCAGATTTCACTGAGGGAATGGTAGAAAAAGACTCTCTCTGCTTTATATATCTAGCCAAAAGCTTCCCTGCGTTGTCCCCCGACTGAAAACATGACTGTCTTGCACTAAATAACCAAAACTCCACCTTCCGTGACAAAATAGTATTATATCTGTATTTCAATCGGGTCAATTCTCTGAGGCCATCAGACAACATTCGGCGCTTCCGTTCTGTCTCGGTACTTTTAATATTCTCTTCCAACTCCACGAGTTCTCGTGCTTTGGATTTTTTGATGAATGAGGCATACTGTATGATCCGACCCCTAAGAACCGCCTTAAGTGCCTCCCAAGCCACGCCCACAGAGGATACTGAGGACCAGTTGGTCTCCATATAAACATTGATTTCAGCCTTTAACATTTGTTGGAAATCAGGATTTTGCAAAAGGGATACATTAAAGCACCAACTATATGATTTATTTTTCTCCATATGTGGCAATACCTCTAAACTCACCAGGGCATAATCTGAAACTAAGATGTTTCCAATTGAGTAATCAACGACAGAAGAAATGAGGGACTTAGATATATATATATATATATATATATATATAAATCTATTCTAGAATAAATCTGATGAAAAAAATTTATAGTCCCTACCAGATGGGTTCAAAAGTCTCCAAATATCTGTAAAACCAAGATTTTTACACATCCTAGTATGAAGTGACAATGATGCTCTAGGGGGCTTACACACTTTTGCTTCACTATGATCAAGGACTGAGTCCATCAATAGATTAAAGTCTCCTCCCAATATTATATCATGAGGGGTGCCAGCGGCTTGCAACATCCCTTCAAGATCTATAAAAAAGCCCTGATCATCAGTGTTAGGTGCGTAAATATTAGCCAAAATCAACCTTTGCCCCTGAATTTCTGCTAAAACAATAATGACTCTTCCTAATTTATCTTTACTCTGTTTGAGACATTTGAATTGTAGATGCTTACTTATCAATGTAATGACTCCCCTGCTCTTACTTAAGCCCGCACTAAAGAAAACATATCCACCCCATATCTTCCCAAATTTTTCAGCTTCCTGCGGGTAAAGATGTGTTTGTTGAAGAAACACTATATCATATTTCTTACATTTAAGAAAAGATAACATTCCTTCTTTTTATGGGGTGTCCCAGCCCTTTCACATTGCACGTGGAGAGAGAGACAATACACTCATATTAACATTTGACATTTTAATTATATGTAATATATTAATTTATAAATAAAATTATAAAGACCACATTCCAACATTAGTGCCACAGTCAGACCCCGAACTTCCCCCAGAACCAAACAAACAGAAAAAAGAAAAAAGCGCGCATTAATTCCCCGTGCATGACAGCGCCCACCGGCATCCATCCCTCTAAACTCATACAGACCATGTGCGCCTACGAGAGCCCCCACAACAACTTTGCCGTCGGACTGCTCAAGTCCGGTGCTTCTGTACAAATTTTGTGAGACAGAATTACATAACAGAAAATAATCTATAAAACAAACTCCAGCCAATAGGCAGAATAAACACAAAGAACGTGCAGATTCATTCACAAAACTGTCTCGAAGGTGTGTTCCTCCACAAAACAAATTCCAGCTGCTAGCGGAACCAGCACACCAAAAAATAAATAAAATAAATAAAAAAATAAAAAAATAATAAAGCCGTTCAGTTTCCTTGGACAGTCAAACGAATGTTCAGTTGTTTCATAAGTGCAGCAGATGTCCCAATCCTTCCAATGTCCTGCAAAAAATACTCCAAGAAACAAACTCCATCCAATAGGAGGCATAAGCACAAAGAACGAGCAGATTCATCCACAACTGTCCCAAAGGAATGTTATTCCACAAAACAAACTCCAGCCGCTAGGCAGAACCAACACAAAAAGAAACAAAAAAGATGCCAACCTTCCTCGGACGGTCAAGAGTATGTTCAGCGAGTCAAGCTCATTTGGGGGCCATTTGAAAATCACCAAATGGTTTATTCACCCCATTGTCTCTATGAAAGACAATGCTTGCTGTGGGCATGTAAATATTTTGTGGCCATCCTTAGTATATATTCTCAGTTTGGCCGGAAACATCAGTGCAAAAGCGATCTTCCGTTGATGTAAGAGTTTCTTGCATTCCTTGAATCGATCACGTTTCTCTCTTGTCAAATTCGCAAAGTCTGGGAACAAGAAAATGCTGTGAATCTTCCAAGAAAGCTTCCCTTTGCTCCTCGTCTCGCGCAAGACAAGATCTTTATCAGATGATCTCAGAAATTAGGCCAGAATTGATCGGGGCCAGTCTCCCTCAGCAGATCTGTGAGCCGGGACTCTGTGAGCTCGCTCAATTTCCAGCTTATGGCCTGTTATGTTGAGCAGACTCAGGAAGAGCTTGTCTTGGAATTTCACCTACCTCTGCCTTCTTCATGCTCAGGAATTCCAACAATTCAGACGTTGTTTCGCCGATTATTGATTCTCCAAATCCTCCAGTTTTTCCCAAAGGCGTTCCAAGTCTATCTTGGTCACTAGCGGATTAGCAGCTAATTCCCTCTCTGATGACTCCAGATAATCGATCCGTCTCTCAATGTCCCCGATTCTTGTAACCAACTCAGAGAATTTCGTTTCCATCGCAGTAATCGATCGACATATTACAGCAAAATCCTCTAAGTCAGCAACAACTTTCGTCAACATCACAGACATGTTGGACAGTTGATGTTGTATTTCTCCCGCCGCACCATCCAAACTGAGTCCCTGGTCTGCGGGCCTTTGCAAGGTATCAGCTTGAGCACGTAAGTGTCTTTTAATATCTCCAGAGCCCAAGGATTTTGAATTCTTTGCCATGTTGACTTCAAAGAACAGATATGTAGCAGGGTGTATTGAATCTCACCGTTTGTATTGAATCTCACCGTTTTATGACATAAAAATAATTTAAAAAATAGCAAAGTGTGCAGAGCTCGCCGTTTACACGTCCGCTCCTTGCATGGCGTCACGTGACTCTCCTGCGTCTCTAGTTTTGATTGATATGCCATTTAAATAATTTATTCATTTTTCGTGCATCAGCACGCTCATAAACATGATGTCCACATGTGTGGAAATTCGGACATTATTCCCTCAAAAGTTATTTTGAATAACTTTCAATATTAACACATCTGTAGGTCATTTCACTTCATTTGAATATAAATTTTGTTATATTTCAATTAGTTATCACTGTATAATACGGTTCTATTCATTAAAATAAGTATCTTTTTATATCCTTTTCCATCTTTATAAAGTTCCATTACCTTGTTACGCAGGTCTTTTGACAGTTCTTTTCTGCTCCCCATGGCTCAGTATCTAGCCTGCTCAGTGCATCCACGTGAGAGCTAACAAACTCATTGACTATTTATACACAGACACTAATTGCAATTTAAAAAGCCACAGGTGTGGGAAATTAAACTTTAATTGCCATTTAAACCTGTGTGTGTCACCTTGTGTGTCTGTAACAAGGCCAAACATTCAAGGATATGTAAACTTTTGATCAGGGCCATTTGGGTGATTTATGTTATCATTATGATTTAAAAAGGAGCCAAACAACTATGTGAAAATAAATGGCTTCATATGATCACTATCCTTAAATAAAAGACAGTTTTTTTGCATGATCAGTCATATTTTCAAAATCAATGCCAAAATTTCACAATTTCTGCCAGGGTATGCAAACTTTTGAGCACAACTGTATTTTATTTATATTTTGATTAATGGTTCAGTACATGTTCCTGTGATGATATGCAAATCTATTAAGCATAATCAGCAGTCTACTTACCATCTGTTTGTGTTAGTTTGCATAAAGTCAGACATGATAATATCCTTTATTCATATTGGCTCAATAATTAATGAAACATCAGTATTATTTTTTAGTATTTAGTATTCTTTTTTCTTTTTTATTATGAACCAGACCACCCTGTACTCCATAAATTGATAAAAAGATATAAAAATTGATATAAAAATATTTGAATCTTCGTTGTGCATTCATCTGCTCAACACATAATTTTCCTGTATAGTGCAAAGGATCCCACCAATAATATTTTCATCTTTAGCATATTTTGGAGTACAAAATAATTTAATAGAATTTTATGACAAATTATTCAGCAAAATATTTTGATACATTAACAGGCCTACCTACTCCATTGATAAAAGCGTAATTAACATGTTTAGTTAAGCGTTAAAATGCAACAAAGGGCTAAAAAAATAATTCTAGCAGAAAAAAATTTGATGTTGCGCATGCGTACCCACCCAGTCTGACGGAGATTGTACACCCCCTCAAGCAATCCACCCCAACACCCCACAAACCTTCACCTCCAAATCGACTGATAAATTTGAAGCGACTACCCCTCAAAAAGGTTTAGATCCCCGGCCCCTCAAAATGTCTGTTAGTGAGTTTGTTTCTATACACACTATAATCTATACACGCAGAATGTGTTGTAAATATGGATGATACATCAGTTAGGAGCACTTTTAACTACTGAATCTTAAAAAAATAAATACAATAAAATAAAAAATAAAAATTGGAACATTTATCACATGTCTTCGAAGAAAGATTTGATCATGGTGGATTGTGTAATTTGGTAAAATGTGTTGTGGATTTTTGATGTTGTGTGGTAATGACATTTATCACTTTCTTAACTTAAAATGTCTAAAAATAACAAGAAATGTATTGTTTCTAAATTAAAACAAGTTAAAATTCTCAAATACTAATCGGTTTAGTAATGATACGGCAGTAAAGACACTAGTAATGACTGGCCTGCCCTAATACAGTACATACAGTACAGTACATTATTGTATGACATTTACATTTATTTATTTATTAATTTATTATAGCATGGAATTCGCAACAAGCCTAAAATTGAGAAATTCTGACAAATGAAACCTTTCAATTGTTATGAAAAATGATAAGAAAAAGCCCTTTAAAGCTATAATACAGTATATCCTTTAAAGCTATACTGATTTTTTGATGTTCCCCTTATTGAATAATCACCCACAAGACAAAATGAGATCTGGACATGCATACTATACCAAGTAAATATTAACTGAGTGATATGGCCTGTTTTATAAACACTTAAGACAATTTAAATAGAATTCAACAGAATTAGTGAATTATATGGCAATGATATTATAATAATATTACTGAAATAAGTAAATAGTACTATGTTCAGTAGAATTTCATTAATTTTATGCTATAAGCCAATATGCTATACATGTTTATTTAAATATGTTCATTTATCATTTTCATGACATGTTTTAAAAGATTCTAGAGTTCTCATATTATGCATTTTATGAGGCTGCAAGGAAGCATAACTATCTCTGTTACCTGTTCAGGACCGGACATCCCATATGAAGCAGTGTGAAATATGACGTCCACACCTGTACAGATCTTATACAAGGCATCATAATCCCGGATGTCACTCTGAAATACACACACGTATACGGAATCATAACAATGTCTGTTCAATCACATTGATGTGTATAAAATATAAATATAATAAAATTAATATTAAAGAACAAAATCCATGCAAATGTTATATATATATATATATATGTTTCTTCTTAATCAACATTATTAAAATCCATACAAATAATTTAGTTTTTGTTTTTTTGGTCTAGAATGACCAAACTTGGAATGAATCTTCACATTATTCCGGACTGGTGTTCCTGATATTTGATAATCGGTCCAGCTACTGCAACTTTCTTCACTTCAGCTTTCTATTCATGATTGTATTCTGTTTTCCATCCTCCAGCTGTATATCACAGATTTTTGACATATGGGACAAAACATTTCCCATAATTTAACTTGCTATTTATTTTGAAAATAGCAAGATTTCCACTTTCTTTCTTTCTTTTTTTTTTTCTTCTTTGGAACAATCATAGTATGTCAACTCCATCACACCCACTGTAAAGAACTTTTGTTCCAGTATGCACCATTAGTAGCTAGCGATACGACTTATGCATTTAATGTCCATATGGAAAGAATGTTTTTTTTTGGTTAACACTGTAAGCTGTCAACCCTGTCAGATTGAAGCTAAAAGTCACTCTGAAACCATCTTGTATTTTCCATTCATTTTTAATCAAACAGTAACATTTGATTTGTTCATATTTAGGGTATAATAAATATTCGTCAAGACAGTATGCATGTTTTTGGTAGCTGATGGTGTTGACAAAAATTAAGTGAAAGTCAAGGGAAAACACACATTGTGAGAAAATGAAAGAAGCAGTAGTTTCACCAAAACAATTGAAATACCTCTGAACATTTATAACATATTTTCCCAAATAATTCCTTGGTAAGTACCTTAGTAAGGCCTTTAGAACATTTTTGCTCTTCTGTAGCCCATATTGTCCAGTGTGTTTGTTCTAAATGTTTGTCACCCATTTTCAAACCTAATGTGCCAAATTCTATTCTGTTTTGGTCTCAGTAGGGTAAGGTTTAGGGTTTGGGTTAGAAGTAAATGAATGTAATTACTACTCAAATGCTTCCAAAAATTGGACGTGCTTTGCCTTTCACATTACACCCATTCAAAGGAGTGCAGTATTTTTTCACTTGTGCAGTACATCGCAACTGTAGTTCCAGCTTCAGCCACTGCGAGGGGCAGTCTGGAAATTTGGAAAGCATACACCAGTTTTAGCAGACAAAACATTCGACCTCCGGTCGCCAATTTTCCATGAGTTTGGTTTTCTCCCAGTGTGCAAGAATCAGTGATAACTTTCATGCAGCCATAGCCTCAAAAGATAAAAAAAGTGTAGCTAATCCTAATGATTTGTTCATAACTATCTGGTGTCTATGCACCCATATGGAATAAAAATGGCTTTACATAAAATCAACAGATCACCAAAACAATGCTTTCTCAAGTTCAGTTTCACATGGCAGTTTCAGATGCAAACTTTCACAGCTCTTCCTGTGACCTAAAAGTTTCTCAGTGACATCCAAGCACGTCAGCACTGAGTCATAAAAACTTGCCCTGAAACTTGAGGCTGTTGTCCTGCTTCACCTTGTGTACTCTGCACCTGCCTTCCACCAGCTTTTGTTACACCCGACTGCCCAGCAGCCCCTCAACAACCCGACGCCCCTCAACCCACTTCAGCCTCTGCACTCTCCAATTTCACTTTACCTGATGGAAGACCGCTCCATCTGGGATATCCCAAGGTGGCTTGTGGAGATCCAGCAGTATAACCAAGACGCCTTGCCTGGCCAGAGCTTGACCCAGCCTGAATCCGAAGTATCCAGCCCCTCCAGTGACCAGTACCCTCCCCGACCCACTCCGAGCCTGCTCAGAGCCCTCCAGTCTGGCTGCAACAGTGCAGTTGAGACTGTTGCACAAGGCGCCGACCGCACCGTTGGCTCTGTATCTCATCGGGGCAACCGTGGTGTGGGTTTGCCGGTGGCAGCCAGTGGCCGAGTCCAGCAAGCACGCACAGGGCAACTGCTCCACCTGACACATGGACCTGTTCTCCTTCATAATGCACACTGGGTTCAGATGCGTCCACTGCATACAGTCTGAGGAAGATCAGAGACAGTGAGAGTCTAATGAATGAGTGGCCGCTGTGAAACAGATCTGTCTATGAGTGAGTGAATGAATGCATAATTCACCTCTCCATGTAAAGAGGCTGATGCCAAACTTTTCCTTACACACTGGTCAGGCGCTGCGAAACCGGCACCGAAAACTGCTCACTGATTCTTGAGACATGGGATTTTTACAATATCATCATTTTCGGTAACACTTTACATTAATGTTCTCTTTGTTAAGGGTTAATAAAGGGATTTGTTAATGACTAATAAGTCATTTACAATTGCATTATAAATCATTCATAAGCAGGCATAGAAACATGTATAAAAGTGCAACTTTCATCCAATTCTTGACAAAAAGTGAGCATTTTAACTTGCATGTTATAAATGCTTCATAAATACACTTATTCATACTTATTTTAATCAAAACATTAAATGCCCTAATTCATTACTTTTGTTACAATGTAGCAAAAGTAGACTATTATAGTGAGATTAAAAAGAGGGATTATGTCATTTTGCTTCTGTCATTTTGTGTTTATATAAGTTACTGTATTAATTAGTTATTAGTTAAGTAAGTCCTCTGCAAAAACACTTCTCATGTCTTCATTCACAGCATTTATCATATAGTAAAGCCTGATGGCCATCAAACCACATAAACTGTATGTACTGTACAGGTTTCTAATGTTGAGAAATCCTTAATAAATGCTTCACATGTGTCCACTTTAAGGTATAAAGATTAATATGTTACTAATGTTAATTAAGTGTTATTAAGCATTTATAACATGTGAGGTAAAGAAATCGCCAGGTATTGCATGAAAGTCCCCCCTTTTGTGTATGTTGTTAAAACTGCATATTAATGATTTATAATGCATTTGTTAATGACTTGTAAGTCATTCATGAACCCCTTTGTAAACCTTTAACAAAGGGAATATTACATTTAAAGTGTTACCAATAAATTAAACAATTAAAGTGAATCAATCAGAGATGATTAGTATTATGTTCTAAACACAAATTTACCATTTTAAACCATAAATTTAATACTTCAATAGATTTAATAGATTAAATATATATTAACCTTAAGATAATCAGATATGTCCAAATGTATCTTTTAAAGAAACTTTAGTACTATGTCCTGAAAAAAAATGATTTTTTTTAATTCACCTCTTTTGTAAGTTTTCACAGCTCTACAGTCTCTCCTCTGTCAACACCATCAGATATTTATGAAAACTTGTATAAAATCAGGTAATATAAAGGTCCTCTTGCTATACTTCACTTGCTCTGACTTCAATAAGGTCACCCAGGCTCCAGTTTTTATAAATTTAAGTAATTGTGCTTGTATTTTTTGTTACAAGCATGATGTAGCCTATCAACTCACCCAAATTGTAAGGAATTTGTTTTGGGATTTTTAGATAATGTCCCTCGTATTAAGGTGGTCCCATTGCTACTGAAGCAGCATCAGCAAACAAAAATTGCTACTGTGTGATTTGGAAAATACAATGAAAACTGGAGCTCACAGTCTGAACCATCCTGCATCCCTATATTCATTTTTAAATAAGTTAAATGCAAAATTTGTCAATATTTGTAATAAATATTTTACATGACAACACTTATGACAAAACTGTACTGTAGCACAACTAAACTGAACATCTTTAGCAGATTAATCCAAAATAATTCCTTCATACATAAAATCATGCCTGTTTTGTCCAAGTACTCAAGAATCAGTGTTGTGTTTTGGCCATGGCATTCATAAGAGTAAGAACAGAAATATGCTCATATAATTCCCAAAAGGACTATTGCGATTTTAAAACTCCTTCATGGAGTGTGACGTCCATAATCTCTCCAGTAGCAAGCAAGACATTGATAGAAACACAATATCTATTAGGACTCGACGAATCAGATAAGAATCAATGAATCCTATTGGAATTTCAGTTTATCCTGTGGGATCTTATTTGATCAGATCTTCTTTGATCATGTTTGGATCCTTTAAGATTGTATTCCAAATTATAATACCAACAGGAATCTTGTACATGTTCAATAGATATTGTTTTGGCTAGGGAAGCATCAGCATGAAACATCTGATTAGAGTTATGCATTATTTTCTGTATATCATGTTGGGCTCAAGATGGTTTATCTGGTCTACTGTTCATACTGGAAGTCCTGTCCACTGAGCGGGCATAATTCCTCACTTTCGTTCTCTAAATAACCTAGAGTTTATTGAGAGTTTTACATCTCTAACCTTATGAAGCAAAAATATTTGAGATTGTAACTTTTCAGTTTCATGATCACTGTATTCCATTTTAGTCTCTCTCTCTCTCTCTCTCTCTCTCTCTCTCTCTATTATTTGAATATCTGGTAATCCGTCTATAAGGATGCTATGTTCTTATGTGGATGCAGAAATGTATCTGTAAAATGTATTTCTCAACTTTCCTGCCACAAATTTCTCAAACATTACTATTAATAATCAAATTATACATCTAAGTGCTCTGCACACAACAGGATGCACTACCCTAATGGCAGAAATATGTAGCACAATATATCTAAGAAATAATAAATATATTTTCCAAACTGAAAAACATAAGATATTTTGCTCAAACTTCAAACTGTCAAAGAAAATATTACAAAATGAATTCTATGAATTCATTGAATTCTAACAATTGTACAGATCAGTTATCTGAGTTACCGTAGACTTTGTCAGTTCGAACCAGTATGTATGTATGTATATATATATATATATATATATATAGTACATACAGTTGAAGTCAGAAGTTTACATACACCTTAGCCAAATACATTTAAACTCACAATTTTTTTCACATTCCCTGTCTTAGGTCAGTTGGGATCACTACTTTATTTTAAGAATGTGAAATAATAGTAGAGAGAATGATTTATTTCAGCTTTTATTTCTTTCATCACATTCCCAGTGGGTCAGAAGTTTACATACACTTTGTTAGTATTTGGTATGATTGCTTTTAAATTGTTTAACTTGGGTCAAATGTTTTGGGTAGCCTTCCACAAGCTTCTCACAATAAGTTGCTGGAATTTTGGCCCAATCCTCCAGACAGAACTGGTGTAACTGAGTCAGGTTTGTAGGCCTCCTTGCTTGCACACACTTTTTCAGTTCTGCCCACAAATTTTCTATCGGATTGTGGTCAGGGCTTTGTGATGGCCACTCCAATACCTTGACTTTGTTGTCCTTAAGCCATTTTGCCACAACCCATTTGTGACCAAGCTTTAACTTCCTGGCTGATGTCTTCAATAAATCCACATAATTTTCCTTCCTCATGATGCCATCTGTTTTGTGAAGTGCACCAGTCCCCCCTGCAGCAAAGCACCCCCACAACATGATACTGCCAGTCCTATGCTTCACGGTTGGGATTGTGCAAGCCTCTCCCTTTTTCCTCCAAACATAACGATGGTCATTATGGCCAAACAGTTCAATTTTTGTTTCATCAGACCAGAGGAAATTTCTCCAGAAAATAAGATCTTTGTCACCATGTGCACTTGCAAACTGTAGTCTGGCTTTTTTATGGTGGTTTTGGAGCAGTGGCTTCTTCCTTGCTGAGCAGCCTTTCAGGTTATGTCGATATAGGACTCGTTTTACTGTGGATATAGATACTTGTCTACCTGTTTCCTCCAGCATCTTCACAAGGTCCTTTGCTGTTGTTCTGGGATTAATTTGCATTTTTCGCACCAAACTACGTTCATCTCTAGGAGACAGAATGCGTCTCCTTCCTGAGTGGTATGATGGCTGCGTTGACCCATGGTGTTTATACTTGTGTACTATTGTTTTTACTGATGAACGTGGCACCTTCAGGTATTTGGAAATTGCTCCCAAGGATGAACCAGACTTGTGGAGGTCGAAATTTTTATCTGAGGTCTTGGCTGATTTCTTTTGATTTTCCCATGATGTCAAGCAAATAGGCACTGAGTTTGAATTTAGGTCTTAAAATACATCCACAGGTACACCTCCAACTCAGTACACCTCCTATCAGAAGCTAATTGGCTAATTGTCTAAAGGCTTGACATAATTTTCTGGAATTTTCAAGCTGCTTAAAGGCACAGTTAACTTAGAGTATGTAAACATCTCACCCACTGGAATTGTGATAGTCAATTAAAAGTGAAACAATCTGTCTGTAAACAATTGCTGTAAAAATTACTTGTGTCATGCACAAAGTAGATGTCCTAAATGACTTGTAAAACTCAACCAACTTGAGTGGTTAAAAAATTAGTTTTAATGACTTCAACTGAATATATATATATATATATATATATATATATATATATATATATATATATATATATATAAACAGCAAATAGGCTACATAGATTTTGCATGCACTTAGTCAGAATGTGACACAAAATATACCATTACAATTGAATTCCCTGTTCTTTCGATGCATCTTCATGTTGCCTACAAGTTAATCGATAAACTTTAAATACAGAGATCAAAAGGATTTTTACCTGCTAGTCAATTGTGAGTCCTTTCCATCAGTTGTGTTTACAGCGCGTCATCCCGCTCGCGTGTCTGATATCTGCACCTGTCAATCACCTGCGCTTCACCTAAGCGCTCTGCCGTAAAACACCGAGTAGACGCGAAGCACATCACTGCAGCCAATGAGCGCTCGCGTTTCATGCCGTTTGGTTGAGCTGTACTTTAAATTCATCTTTAATCTATCAATCTTTCCATACATACATAATAATAATGTAGTATTTATAGAAATGTATATATTTCAGTTTAATTATTTTGATATGATTAATTTTTCCTCTTTTAAATAATTAAATATCATTCAAAAATATACTTCAGTTAGATTAAATAAAAACAAATAGCTGTTTTGGATAGAATATTGTCACTACATTTACACATTGAATTATTCATTTGGCAAATACTGAAATGACTCTTCAGGCTATACTAAGTATAAGTGTAACATGAGAATTGAACCCATGACCTTGGTGTTGCTAATTTTCTTGCCACATTAGGTTCGTTTTACTAATATATATATATATATATATATATATATATATTAAACTGTATTGTTTTTAAAACATATATTTAAAATATCTTTCAAATATAATTTAGCCCGCCTTTTTGCCATATGGGTTTTTTTTTACATTAGGCTCACCTACATTGAAAATTTTTTTAAAAAAATCTTAAAGGTATAAAATTTACTTAACTTCATGGCATAATATTGAATAAATGGAGTGGGTACATTTAACTTAAAACATTTTAGTAAATGCAGTAACTTTTCCTTACAAACACACATTTAATCATCTACTACAAGACATACAGAAGCCTCCCACAGAGAAGCATAATGTATGCTGTGTAGTCTATGAGACAGCAGCATCTTGCATTAGTAACGATAGTGTAAAAACGTACAGATGGTTAGTTGAATGAAAACGTATTTGGGGGAGACCCGGCTACTATAGCTGTCACTCTTGCTACAGTGAATTTTTTTAGTCTGCAAGGTTATTCTTGATCAATTTGTGTATACACATATATCTTAAAGTCTGAAAAGAAAAAAAAAAAAACATCCACCGTTTTGTGAAAAAAAAGAAAAAAAGAAAAAAAAGAAGAAAACAGTTCACTGAACATAAGCGAGGCATGTTGTCACAATTATAATTGTCACAGTGGGAACCTGCTGTTTATTTAACACTGATTTGAGAATAATAACTTATTATTTTATAACTGATCTCAGAACAAGGGGATATTTCATATTTTTTAAGATGAACAAAATTAAAATGTAATATGGTAATCTTATATAGTAATTCAATGTGTAAATGTGGTGACAATATTCCATTAAAACAGCTGGGAAAAACAACTATTTTTTAATCTATAGGATGCTCAAAGGCTTTTCAGCAAAATGTAGTAAAACAATTAATAAACATTTATACATTTCACAAATCATCCGCCCCCCCCCCCCCCCCCCCCAAAAAAAAATAAAAAATAAAAAATAAAAGGTAACATAACAAAAAAACATCAAACCATTGTTTTGGCCAAATGAAATTGCTATTAATCAATTATACGAAAACAAAACATAAAACATGCAACAACTTGCACCAACCTGACTTTTATGAAATATCCCCTGAACACAGTTCAACCTTTTTGTTAAAATCTACCTTGATCACATATTTGACCCTTGAATGTATGCCAGTGTGCTTTTATTGTGTTCGCTTGTTTACCCAACAGCTATTACAAAAATATGATGATTTAGTTATTTTAGGTAGATGACAGATTTCACAAAAACATTTTAATTTAGGACAGTTTTGGACATGTTTGAAATCAACATAAAAAAACCTGATCTATAACACTTGTTAATGACAATGAAAGTTAAAATAAAGTGTAACCCTATCCAGATATGATGTTTTACATTTCTACAAAACAAAGGCTATTAATAAAAGATAACACTTCATTTTTGTTTGGTTGAAAAAAGGTCTTGATTTGACTGTTAAGGGTGTAATTATGTGAACAGCATTGGAGATCAGTGTCTATGTTTCCTCTGGATTCTTCCACATTAAAATTGTTTCCCTATGGAAACAAAACACAAGTCATCAGAATAAGAAAAGAGCCCACAATAGTATCAAGCATTTCATACCAACAAACCTCAATGCTTTGGCTTGTTTCTGGAAGAATCTCAGCTTCTCAGTCTCTTCTACTAGTCTCCTCAGATCATGCCCCTCAAATTTGGAAAGCCCTGGATCCTTTTATTATGGACACACAAACATCAATGCATCCCATAGCAATGCCCATGCAGAAATTGAGCTCACAAAAACATTTTGAAAACTATAAGCTCAAAGGAAACTTCCAGCAATGCAATTGTTTTAAAGAAATGTTGCATCTTTCTCTTTCAGGTGCAGTTTTTTAGAAGGTAGTTGAGCTTTAAATAACAAGGGTTAAAGTCAGCAAAAGTCAGCATGTACATACTGCACTGAAGGGATCTGACAGCAGTTTTCTGACTAGAGCTGTATCAGTGCTGTCAGGAGCCTGATGAAATCGACCGCCCAATTTATGAGCCAGACACTTCAGAAACTCAATACCTGTTCTGTTCGAGAAAAAAAGGAGATAGATAGATTTTAAAACATCCTTTTGCACATAAAATATACACTGAATGCACTGCTCCGCATTATAAATTTTCATTTTTGGGTGAATAACCCAGAGAGATTTTACAACTAAAGATAAGAACATTCTTAGTATAAATATCTATATGAATATACTGGATATTGACTACACTGTCTGAATATATATATATATATATATATATATATATATATATACAGTTGTGCTCAAAAGTTTGCATACCCTGGGAGAAATTGTGAAATCATAATGGTAACAGAAATCACCCAAATGGCCCTGATCAAAAGTTTACATACCCTTGAATGTTTGGCCTTGTTACAGACACACAAGGTGACACACACAGGTTTAAATGGCAATTAAAGGTTAATTTCCCACACCTGTGGCTTTTTAAATTGCAATTAGTGTCTGTGTATAAATAGTCAAGTAGTTTGTTAGCTCTCACGTGGATGCACTGAGCAGGCTAGATACTGAGCCATGGGGAGCAGAAAAGAACTGTCAAAAGACCTGCGTAACAAGGTAGTGGAACTTTATAAAGATGGAAAAGGATATAAAAAGATATCTAAAGCCTTGAAAATGCCAGTCAGTACTGTTCAATCACTTATTAAGACATGGAAAATTCAGGGATCTCTTGATACCAAGCCAAGGTCAGGTAGACCAAGAAAGATTTCAGCTACAACTGCCAGAAGAATTGTTCGGGATACAAAGAAAAACCCACAGGTAACCTCAGGAGAAATACAGGCTGCTCTGGAAAAAGACGGTGTGGTTGTTTCAAGGAGCACGATACTTGTTGACCCCTCTCCAAACATAGCGCTTACGGTTGTGACCATAAAGCTCTATTTTGGTCTCGTCACTCCAAATTACAGTGTTCAAGAAGCTGTGAGGCATGTCAAGGTTTTGTCATTTGTGGCATTGGCACAGTAAAGGCTTCTTTCTGGCAACTCGACCATGCAGCTCATTTTTGTTCAAGTATCGTCGTATTGTGCTCCTTGAAACAACCACACCGTCTTTTTCCAGAGCAGCCTGTATTTCTCCTGAGGTTACCTGTGGGTTTTCTTTTGTATCCCGAACAATTCTTCTGGCAGTTGTGGCTGAAATCTTTCTTGGTCTACCTGACCTTGGCTTGGTATCAAAAGATCCCCGAATTTTCCACTTCTTAATGTTGGGCTGGCGCTGACAATGACAAAGACGATGACGAAAGTGTAAAGAACCCAAGTGCAAATTTAATTCAATGTGTAAATCCATAAACCCTGACTACAATCATAAATAAAACATGAACATGACCTTGACTTGACAATAATTTGGCTTGACATAAACTTGACATAAACTTGACATAAACTTGAACTAACCACCAAGTTACAACAACAAACATCAATACCTGACACTAGACCATGGAAAACATGAGGGTTAAATACATGACATGGGAGAACACATGACAAATATAACCAATACACACAAAGAACACAAGATAACAAGACAATCAACCAATGAAAACAAGACATATGAACATGGAGGGAAACATTAAATCACATGACATGAAACAGGAAATAGAATTTCAAAATAAAAGACATGAAAAACATGAACCAACAAAATACACCTGACAATATATATATACCAAATAATAAACCAAACTTGCAGACAGCACAAGATGAGGATGCATTCTTGCGTTTAATCACAGCTGGACGAAGCGCAACTCTGAATGCAGGGGTCTAGACACGTGTTTTCTAAGTTTCAAAATACGTGTTAATTGACACAGAAATCTAAAAACGGTGTGTTTAACTAAAGTAAGATGCTCCAAAAGCCTCCATCTGATGCATGTGAACATTGATGCTTTCTTAGAAAATCCCTCATAATAAACCTATCACAGACAGATTGATGAATTCAGTTGCAAAATGGATTGCTGTGGACTACAGGCCAATGATCGGCTTATGTTCAATAATATGGAAATAAGTAATATATTGCCTTCTAAAGCCATCAGTGCTTTACTCATCTGCCACAGTAATGAATTTTAATTATCTGAATTAGTTTTAGAATATATATCATATATTCAAACATAATTAGTTAATCATTATATATTGAATTATTGTAATTTGTTAGGCTTCTCAGCAAATATTTATATATGCAAATAAATGCAATTATTTTGATTAATTATTCGTCAGGTCATGTAATTAATTTGATTAAAATGTTATACTTTTTAAGATTACATTTTTAAGGTCAATGCTCTATGGTGTTTTAAATCAACAATATCGACCTCCCTACCCTAAACCTTAAGCCTAAACCTAACCGATATTGTCATAAAAAGCAAATGTGACATGAAAAAAAAAAACACAATGCTGAAGCAACCACATCATTTTGTGGTGCTACTATGACACTTTCGGCTCATGAGTCCACTCGTGCTATTCAGACTCATTTTTACATCACAAGTGCAACATTTTATCAGTTGAGCTACCGCGCAATTAGATCACACTCGAACAAGCTTGGAAATGTAGTTGGTTATGAAATGCAAACGTTAAAATGTGTTATCTTGCAAGTCATGTGCTACAGTAAAAGTGTTTCGATGTCATATTATAGCATTGTGTGAAGAACAGGGTTTATGAACTGATAATCTGAAGTTTTACTGGTGATTTGTGTGAAAGTGAGTAAAAGTCATTGTTGTTATGGCGCCTCTGTTGTTCATTTCATCAGGAAACTGCTGAGATACATACAACCAGCCACATAAAAATTATTTAGCCAAAATGTATGTATAAGATTGATTTGTTGAGACAAGGTTTTTTTTTAAATGCAAATTTCAATGTTAAGCATTACTTTACCGGTTATCATGGAACATTAAATAATACAGCAAATGAGTGTTCTGGCAATAATCATTTTTATTTGGCATTACAGGTAGTGTTTCACTGACTGACCTCAGGCAAATCCTGAATCTCCCTAAGAACCAATCAGCAGCTTTGAAGTTGCAAGCATGGATCAAATGTTTTTTCTTTTTAAAGCAGTGACTCATTCTTTGATATTAGGCAGAGCTGGTGTGAGTACCTGCAGTGCTTGTAGAGCAGATGAACCTCCGTGTGTGCTGAGCTAATTCAACCACTGCACTGCATCCTTACACAGCTCATCACTGGACTGAACCAGTACTGTCTTCCACATCCTCACCTCTCCAGAGAACACGAACACATTAAACCTGATCAAGGTTCAGCAAAGTGAGGGTAAGAAATTACAGGGTGTGTAATGAGACAAAAAAGGTCAAAATGAATCTATTAAATGATGTTAGCATGTCCAGCTACTTTCACTGTAAAAAAAAAAAAAAACACAGATCCTTAATTAGTATTTTTGTCTTGTTTTCCAGTAAAAATATCTAAACATACTTAAAACAAGATAACGGCAATATATTTGGTCTAAATTTACATTTTTTGTGAGGTTTATAATTAAAACAAGAAAAAAACTATTTGCCAATGGGGTAACAAAAATAAACTTATTTCAAAATGATTTTTATTTCTTGTTTTAAGCATAAAATTGACTAAATTGGTCAGATTTATCTGAAAACAAGACTTAAAGGGACAGTTCACCAAAAATGAAAATTCTCTCATCATTTACTCACACTCACGCCATCCCAGATGTGTATGACTTTCTTCTGTAGAACACAAATGAAGATTTTTAGAAGAATATTTCAGCTCTGTAGGTCCTCACAATGCAAGAACACAGAAAGTTCAAAAAAGCACATAAAAGGCAGCATGAAAGCAATCCATAACCATGGATGGGAGGGTTACTTTTGAAATGTGTTCCACTACAGATTACAGAATACATGCTGTAAAATGTCATTTGTAAAGTATTTCGTTAGATTACTCAAGGTCAGTAACGTATTCTTAATACTTTGGATTACTTCTTCAGCACTGGTAGATGTTTTCACTTGTTTTGACTATAAAGACAAAATACACATGTTAAAAATACATTCTCTGAAAAACCTAAATATCTTATGCAGTGTTGTTTCTAAAACAAGATAAATCAAACTGATCTTGTTTTAAGGATTTTTAGATATTTTTAAAGGAAAACACCACAAAAATTATTATCAAGAATAAGATTTTTGCCCTAATATCAAAGGTCTTACTAGAAAAAAGAAATTATGATCCAATGTGAATTTTCTTGATAAAAAATATGATCGTGCCTGGTAACGTGCAAGTAAAATGACTAAAAATAGCATTTTAGCTTCGCGTAAAGCTGACAATTTACACAAGGTTTATTTCTATTTCTTCTGCTCCAAACTTACTTCAAACTTACTTCTCTGTCTGCTCGTATGAATGTAACACATCATAAGAAAATGTTTCACCGCTGTTCAAATGCACTTTGGATTGCATCATTTATATGTATAAATGTTTTCCATCTGAAAACACTAAATAGTAAATGAAACAAATGACAATAAAATGCAAAGTAATCTCTTCAGTAATCAAAATACTTTTTGAATGTAACTGTATTCTAATTACCAATGATTTAAATTGTAACTGTAGTGGAATACAGTTACTTATATTTAGTATTTTAAATACGTAATCTCGTTACATGTATTCCGTTACTCCCCAACCCTGTCCATAAGACTCCAGTGTTTAAATCTTCAGAAGTGATATGATAGGTGTGGGTGAGAAACAGATCAATATTTTGACCAGCCCCAACCAACATTAGTGGTTGAATGTGAAAGTGTGACGAGACAGGGATCGAACCAGTTATGTGCTTTAGCCCACTTCACCATCACCACTCCTAATTCAGATGAAGACTGACAAAAAACCAGGGGAAAACAAGGGCTTAAATACACAAGGGAAAACAAGGGAACGAGGAACACCTGGGGAAACAATCAGGGGAAAACCATCATGAAAAGAAACTACAAAGGACTACAAAATTAACACGAAACAGGAACAGGGAACAAAACCAGAATTTCAACATAAAAGTCAAAACAAACAACAGGGAATATGTGACAGAGCCCCCCTTTTAAGGAGCGGATTCCAGACGCTCCAAAAAACTAAACAAAAACAAATTGTCCATGGGGTGTGGGGAAAAAACAGGTAGTTCTGGGGGGGCACAAGGGGCAAGGGGAGTAGAGGAACAAGGCAAAGTCAGGGAGGCTTGAAACCAAGGCGGAGCCAGAGGGATGGAGAGCCAGGGCGATGCTGCAGGCTCGGAGGACCAAGTAGACCAGAGCAGATCAGGCGGGTGGCCAGGAGACCAGGGAGACCAGAGCAGATCAGGCAGATGGCCAGGAGACCAGGGAGACCAGAGCAGATCAGGCGGACGACCAGGAGACCAAGGAGACCAGAGGAGATCAGGCGGACGGCCAGGAGACCAAGGAGACCAGAGTAGATCAGGCGGATGGCCAGGAGACCAGGGAGACCAGAGCAGATCAGGGGGACGGCCAGGCAACCAGGGAGACCAGAGCAGATCAGGCGGATGGCCAGGCAACCAGGGAGACCAGAGCAGATCAGGCGGACAGCCAGGAGACCAAGGAGAAGACCTCAAGGTGGGGACTGGGTCAGGAGCCCTGGGAGGCGGCCGCAGGGCCGAGACAGGGTCAGGAGGCCTGGGAGGTGGCCACAGGACTGGGTCAGTAGGAGGAGTCTCTGGGGGAGCAGGCGGAGCCACAGGAGGAATAGTCTCTGGGAGAGCGGGAGGAGCCACAGGAGGAATAGTCTCTGGGGGAGCGGGAGGAGCTGCAGGAGGAATAGTCTCCGGAGGAGCGGGCGGAGCCGCTGGGGAAAAGTCTCTGGGGGTGGAGCCGTGGAAGACAGAGCCATGGGAGACTCGAGGGGCCAAGCCATGGAAGGCGGAGCCGTGGGAGGCTCGAGACAAAGAGTCCTGGATGAATGGGAAATGATCTCCATGGTCACGAACATGGGAAAAGACTCGGGAACGACCTCTATGGTCGTGGGCATGGGCAGAGACTTGGAAACGACCTCCATGGTCGTGAACATGGACAGAGACTTGAAAACAACCTCCGTGGTCATGTACATGGGAAGAGACTCTGGAACGACCTCTGTAATCGTGGGCATGGGCAGAGACTCGGGAATGACCTCTGTGGTTGTGGGCATGGGCAGAGACTCGGGAACGACCTCCGTAGTCGTGGACATGGACAGAGACTTGAAAACAACCTCCATGGTCATGTACATGGGAAGAGACTCTGGAACGACCTCTGTAATCGTGGGCATGGGCAGAGACTCGGGAATGACCTCTGTGGTTGTGGGCATGGGCAGAGACTCGGGAACGACCTCCGTAGTCGTGGACATGGACAGAGACTTGAAAACAACCTCCATGGTCATGTACATGGGAAGAGACTCTGGAACGACCTCTGTAATCGTGGGCATGGGCAGAGATTCGGGAACAACCTCTGTAGTCGAGGGCATGGGCAGAGACTCAGGAACGACCTCTGTGGTCGTGAATATGGGCAGAGACTCAGGAATGACCTCTGTGGTCGTGAATATGGGCAGAGACTCAGGAACGACCTCTGTGGTCGTGAATATGGGCAGAGACTCAGGAATGACCTCTGTGGTCGTGAATATGGGCAGAGACTCAGGAACGACCTCTGTGGTCGTGAATATGGGCAGAGACTCAGGAACGACCTCCGTGGTCGTGGGCATGGGCAGAGACTCGGAAATGACCTCCATGGTCGTGAACATGGGAAGTGACTCGGGAATGACCTCTGTGGTCGTGGGCATGGGCAGAGACTCGGGAACGACCTCCGTGGTCATGAACATGGGAGGAAACTCGGGAATGACCTCTGTGTCATGGGCATGGGAGGAGACTTGGGAATGACCTCTGTGGTCGTGGGCATGAGATGAGACTTGGGAATGACCTCTGTGGTCGTGGGCATGGGAGGAGACTCGGAAACGACCTCCATGGTCGTGGGCATGGGCAGAGACTCAGAAACGACCTCCATGGTCGTAAACATGGTATGAGACTCGGGAACGACCTCTGTAGTCATGGGCATGGGCAGAGACTCGGGAACGACCTCTGTTGTCGTGAACATGGGCAGAGACTCGGAAATGACCTCCATGGTCGTGAACATGGGAAGAGACTCGGGAATGACCTCTGTGGTCGTGGGCATGGGCAGAGACTCGGGAACGACCTCCGTGGTCGTGAACATGGGAGGAAACTCGGGAATGACCTCTGTGTCATGGGCATGGGAGGAGACTTGGGAATGACCTCTGTGGTCGTGGGCATGAGATGAGACTTGGGAATGACCTCTGTGGTCGTGGGCATGGGAGGAGACTCGGAAATGACCTCCGTGGTCGTGTACATCGGATGAGACTTGGGAATGACCTCTGTGGTCGTGGGCACGGGAGGAGACTAGGAAATGACCTCCATGGTCGTGTACATGGGAAGAGACTTGGGAATGGAAACTTTTCTTCTCTTCCTCCGCCTCTGAATGGCCGAAGTTGGCAACGCTGGCTCTGGGATGGGCGAGGCTGGCAACGCTGGCTCTGGGACGGATGAGGCTGGCAACACTGCCTCTGGGACAATTTGTTGGCCATGGCAGGCGTGGGCGTTGGCTCGTTGACCATGGCAGGCGTGGGCGCTGGCTCGTTGACCGTGGCAGGTGTGGGTGCAGATAATTTTTGAGGTAGGGTCTTCATGGACCTACGCTCCGACATCAGTGGCAGATCATACAACTTGGAGACAGGGGGCCGTGGAAGGCTTCGAGACAGGGGCCATAGAAGGCTTCGAGACAGGGGCCGTGGACGCAGGTTTTGGCCCTGGGTTCCCGCCATAATCCACTGTATAAGGGGAACTGCTAAGTTCCAGAGCCTTCTCCACATAATCGCCGAGTGTCCAGTGAGGATCAGCCGGAGGCATGAGTTCCCTCAGTGCACTATTCAGACCGGCCTGGAAGAAAACCACCAGAGAGCGGTCTGGATAGTGCACTATGTTTGCCAGCTCTAAAAACTCACGGGTGTGATCCTAAACTGGACGGTCCCCTTGCTGAAGGAGTAGAATCCTGACGGCCGCTAGATGAGACAGGAGAGGAATGAGGATCTAAATGCAGCCTTTTTTAATAAAACAAAAGTAAACCAGGTAACTCAGAATGATTAATGAAACAATACACAGGGAACAAAGCACAGCATAATACAGATGAAGACTGACAAAAAACCAGGGGAAAACAAGGGCTTAAATACACAAGGGAAAACAAGGGAACAAGGAACACCTAATTATGCAGTCTCCAGAAATTGTCACTGAATGAATTAAATCAAAATGACGATGAATCAAATAGAATTTTTAGTGAACAAATCATTCCCATTCACTTCCATTGTTTCAGTGATAAACGACTCTGTTGTTGTAACAAATCTGTTGTGTCAATGATTGACTGACTCACTCTTAACCAGGGCTCAAGTTGAGTGGATATGCGAGGGAATGCCTTCCCCCTTGTTGCTAGAAATATCAAAAACCATCTCCGTTATAAAACTACCATCCCTTTAGATCAATTGTGTCAAGTATTACTTAGAACTAACCAGGTAAAATATTTAATTCTCTACATTTGATAAATAACAGACTTTAAATACCGGCGATAGCCGATCAGAACTAAGCCCCATTCACATTGTCAGCGATTTTGTTGCTGGATGCGACAGGAGATTTTCAATGAGAGCTGGCGACTTCGGCAACTCAAGAGACAGCGACCGTTGGCGACAAGATGTGGGCATGTCAGGAGACGCGACAAAGTTGAGAAAAGTTTAACTTTATGCAAATGCAGAGCGATATCCTGCAGCGACAGTGTGGTGATGTGACCTTGGCCGAGCGACGACTGTGGAGAACGAGGCCGGGAGAGGAAGAATGGTAAGGATTGACACCTGTGGGAAATCACCTCTAACAGCTGTTTGAATGACTTTTTTTTAACAATTCATTTGAGTCAATTGCTGTCTCGTTTCGAAGGCTGCGTGCTAGGTAGGACGCGTCCTTTGAAGGCTGCAGTATACCAAGCGTCCTCCTATAAACAAGTCTTGTTTAAACGAGACGGCCTTCGTAGGACAAACGGAAACGGAACGTAACATAGTTGCTATGACAGCACACCACTCTTTAACAAGCACGAGCGCTTTGAGTGAGAAGGGAACAAAGTCCCTCTGGAAGGGAATGTATGAGGTACATTTTAGGAGAGTTATAAAGATGTAAAGAGAAAAGAAAATAGATTTTACAGGTGTACTTTTAGTCTAATACTTTATTTTAATTATATATTAATATAATGATACATATTATATACTCTGCACCCATCTACTGAGGTACTTCAACTTGGGAATTAACATTACTTGCGTTTGAACATCATATTTACGGGCAAATTGGCTTTTTTTTTTTTTTTTTGACATTTCCGTTGAAGCAAAGAATTGTGGGTTGTGAGTGCCCACAAAGGATACACCTCATGCATCCTCCGAATTCCTGTGAAAGAAGGTCGCATTTGAAGGCTGCATTCAAAATGTCCTACTCGCTTTTATGACATGAGACAGCCTCGATGATGTATGCGGCCGACAAATGCGACCTCCTGAGGATGCAGCCTTTCAAACGAGACACAGCCAATGACTGAATTACTCATTGTCGCCACCTACTAGAGTAAATATACATTCTCCCGAAATGGTCACGGAACGAATCAGTGAATGACACAAAACTGGCAGATGAATCAAACTCAAAAAATAATTTTCATTCACTTCCATTGTTTCGGTGGTGAACACTTTGTGTCTTATAACAAATCAGTTGAGCCAATAATTGAATAACTCATTCATAACATAAAAAATTATCAGTTGTCACCACCTACTAGAGTAAATAAGCAATGTCCATAAACTGTCACTGAATGAATCAGTGATTGAAATCAAAATGACCAATAATTCAAAATCAAAGTGATTAAAAGAGTAAAGTGTCCCAGTGTTATTGGACTGTATATCAGCAATCAGATTCAAGGACAGGAACTAACTGTTGTATAAACAGGATTATCACCTCATAAAAGGGAGGATGCTACTAACCCAAATTGCCATGTTCCAATGTAAAAGACAGACTGTGACACATTGTTTCTGAAAAACCTCAATACAGCATGAGTCACATAAATAACCCAACACTCAGTTGGCTATTTGAGGAGGCTTTTGACTGAGACAAATATAGAAACTGACAGGCTTTCTGAAGCTGACGTAGATCAAATGAGTTGCTTTTTCTGATGCAAAATAAAGCAAAAGATAATCATACATGACATCAACAAAGGAAAATATATTAACCAATTTCCCAGAAAGAGAAAGCTTTAATATTTGACACACTATACCTTTTTAGAGTATGATATAAATAACAACTTGGATGGTTATTATCTGATACTCTACTAATACTGATAACAAAATCACAAATCCACCCATTTCTTTTTGGTTTTCTCTACAACTGTGCATAGATCGACACACTGCAGTTTTTTCCATGCCGTTTTATTATAATGGCATCAACTATTTCAGATAAAGCCACAGGTAAACACTATGTAAAAACTATGGTTGGTCACCTTACATGTTGATATGACAGACCGATTCTGTCTAATTGGACGATTCTTTGCTGGAATAAGATGAAATGTGGCCCAAACTTTATGCTTTTTGTCAAAAGTCAAAAAGTTATCATATACTGGAAATGTATCATGTAAATAAATGCTCTACATATGGGTATACAACCTAAAGTAGAGTAAAATGTACAATAAAGTACAACATACAATGCAGTTTATATTAGTGTAGTGAAACATATCTGACTGACAGCTGTTTGCGTTCAAGAGAATGATCTGACCAGTCTAGCGCGACTGAGTGCTGTGGGTCTTGGAGGAGGCAGTTTTGCTCTGTAGGCCCAGGCCTGGGGTTGGATGGTTGAGGTACTCGTCTCCTGAAACAGATCTTCTACTGAACTTCTGCTGGATCCCTTCTAAACCAGAGAGTCCACTAAGTCAGAACACTGCACCAGATCATAGATGAAAGTCCAACATAAGAACCACGTTTTTGTTGGAATAACGTGAACCGGTGAATCATGCATCATAACATCACGGACATGTATTAGGGATGGTTTTGTTGTAACATCTTTTTCATTTTAATTTATTATCTTCAATAAATCCAGTTGATTTTGAAGTACTTGACTTGACCTCAAGGACCTGGATGAAACTTTATCTCATCAATGGCTGATCAAACTTTGCTTCAAACTTCTCTTCAGTGTCCCATGAATAATTTAGACACCATGGACACAGGTCAAATACAGGTCACGTGAGGAAAATGTCCCACGCTCACTGCTGTAATCTCACCTTCTGACAATAATTAGCAGCAGTCTCCATTTCTCCAACTAGAGCAGTGATGTCATCGCTCTCCAAAACACCTGCAGGGAAAGACTAGGCAGAACGTCATATTTTCCACTGCACACACTATTACACACACACAGACACACACATGAAAACACACACAAACACAAGACGTCCAATCACAAGTCTCACTGGACACCATGTGCTGAACACATGACGGACAAAAAAGCAGCAAAATACTTAGCAGTAAATTAAACAACAGGACATTTTACAAACGTCAAACTAACAGACCTCAAATCTGGATGACAGAACTGTCTGTCTATTACCAAATGGGGTTTCTGCCATTTTAAAGACAGATGATGATAAACAAAACTAAAAGAAAGACTAAACAATTAAGCTTTGATCTTTGAACAAAACCTTTCAAAGTGGAATCTAGCACTTTAATTCAAAACATTTATATGTTATTCAGTGTTGGATAGGGCTAGGACTAAATGATCCATCCATTCATCCATCCATCCATCCAACCATTAATCCACCCATTCATCCATCTGCTTGTCTATCAGTCCATCCATTATCCATTAAGTCATCTATCCATCAATCAATCCATAAATTCATCTATTCATCAATCCATCCATCCATGAATTCTTCTGTTTGTCTATCAGTTCATCCATCCATTTGTCTATTGGTCCATCCATCGATTTGTTTGTCTATCGGTCCATCTACCCATCCATTCATTCATTCATCTATCCATCCATCCACCCGTTTGTCTATTGGTCCATCCATCCATCCATTTGTCTATAGGTCAATCTAATCACTCATCCATCCATCATCCATTCATCCACCCATCTATCCACCCGTTTGTCTATAGGTCCATCCATCCATCAATCAATCAGTCCATCCATCTGTTTGTCTGTCGGTTCATCCTCCCATCCATTTGTCCATCCATTTAACCATCCATCCATCCATTGTCTATAAGTCTGTCCATTTGTCTATAGGTCCATCCATCAATCCATTTTTCTATCAGTCCATCCAATCATCCAATCATCCATCCATCCATCCATCTGTTTTTCTATAGGTCCATCCATTTGTCTATACAGTAGGTCCATCCATCTATCCATTTTTCTATCAGTCCATCCAATCATCCATCCATCCATTAGGCCATCCATGCATCTACCTGCCTATTGGTCCATCCATCATCCATCCATCTATACATCCATCCACCCATCCATCCATCCATCCATCTGTCGATAGGTCCATACATCTGTCAATCAATAAGTCCATCCATCCATTTGTCTATCGGTTTATCCTCCCATCCATTTGTCCATCCATCCATCCATCCATCCATCCATCAATTCGCTTGCCTATTGGTGCCTCTATCTCAAATTAAACATACTTTTTTATAACATTAGTTCCTTTACCCTACATTTCATCCAGCACTGGTCTGCCCTTACAAAAACATCATCATCATGTATCATCGAGGCATAAAAGGACACAATATCCCCTTCTCACCCGTCTCCGTCATCCAAAGAAATCATCCATTGCCCGCATGTGCCAGGTTACACAGAGCCCGGGCGATGTCAGCACGGGTGGCGTATAGGGGTAGGGGCAGAGCTGAGTGTCCTCCACTCTGGTGAACAGGCACAGGTGGAGGTTCAGGTTTGCCATGCTGCAGCACTCAGACACATAGGCACATTAGGCAGTGAAAGAAACCTGAGGATAAGAGTTCAAGAAACACTGGAACTTTTCTAATGTGATGACTGCTCGCATTAGTTTGCAGAAAAAAAATATATATATAATGTTACATTTGTTATCCATATCCCATTTCTAACCTTATATCAATATCCTAGTTTAAAAAACACAGTTTTAATATGATGACAAACATTGCCATTACAATTGGAGACAACCACTTTGTTTTTGAAACAAAGAAAAAAAAACTATTTTTCAAAGTTTGTGGGAGAAGAAGTGACATTAGATATGTTAGATGAAGGTGAAGCATGTAATTTCTGCTCTACTAGTAGCACCAAACGTAATTGTAACAATATGTTTTCAAACAGATTTCTCAAAAACTCTGGCACTGGTCAGACAAAAACTCAAAATTCACACTATTGTTTGAGCCACAGAACCAAAGTGTGTACACTCTTTTGGATGTTAACCTACTACTGGCTTAGTAAGTATACTTCTATGGACGTATAGTAAGTATAACATACTTTTCTGCACTTTAAAATAGGATAGCAGAAAGTATTTTTTTAACTTCAGAAAACACCTTTAAGTATTACAGTATATCCTAATTTGATTACAGCAATTGCACCTGTCAGATATAAGCAGCAGAGGGCAGCAGAGGGAGACATGGTCACAAATATAAGGGTTCAACAGGATTCTCATCACTGCACAGACATGTCAACAATACTTCAAAACACTACATTCAAATGCTGGTCATTAATGTTATGGACTCAGTACACATGAACACTTCAGGCCCTGTCCCAGCCTCAGCCTCTACTTAGTTCATACTTAGTGTCATAATGCCAAATAAATGGTTGGGAAGTAGTAGCTGTAAAGTCCACGAGTCATGAAATGAAAATGAGACACCCTATGGTCTCATCCACATCAACTGCGCCACTGGCAGAGCCTTTGTCTTGCAAGCAAATTTAAAAGAAACCCTGAGTGTCTGACTAACCATGTCTTGATGAGGAGATATACTCCTTGAGTCAGAGATGATTCTTCACACTGTTCCTCCTCTAAAGCGCACCGTAGAGCAGCCAGAGTATTACGACTCCCGACACGCTCCATTCCCAGAATCCACCTGAAGACATTCACACATAAAGACAGATCTTCGGAGGTGGTTAGTACAAAGATTTGACACTAAACAATGCTGTCTTACAGGGGGCTTCATTAAAATTAAGATCCTAAACTGAACTGAAGTGCCACAGGTGTCGCTGTATTTTTGGACGTGAGATGTTGACATTAATGTTTTTACGTTTTTATGTGGAATTCAAGAAAAACTAGCTTCATATCATGTAAACAATACAGTATTTCTTTTCAACCGTTGAAAATGGGTGAAATTTAACAATTTATAAATGGAGCCATACTGAAAGCCCTATATTTCTAGGATTTACCTATATAGGGCCTTTAAAATGAAGATACCAAAAGGAAAGTTTGTTCTGAACCAGAATCTAAAAGGATTTTGGTCCGTGTACTTCTACGTCCATTCCTTCTTTTTAAACCCAAATGAAAAATGAGAAATATGGTTTCTTCTTTAATGGCTTTAACACTAATAAATATAATAAGCAGATCCACTCTTTTTCTGCTGACCATTTCATTTACTATTTAAAAAGGAAAAAAGACAAAGGGGAAATGGCAAGTTTTGTTTTGGGTTTTTTTGGGTTATGTTCATTTTCAAATTAGTTTAGGACTTGATTTTGATTCGCACATGTGGGCGGCACTGAAACGCCCCTTTTGTCTGATTGGTCAGCCCACCCCGTCTTCTGTACAGCCTTAATCCTTTCAGCCACAATTAAAGTTGGGACCACTTTGCAAATTTGTCTCAATTTTAATTAAATATTGTCCCGAACCACCACTCACTGTAATCTATGCATGCCATATGTAGTAGAAATTTGTTGCTATGGGCACATAATTGGTGCTGTTGCGAGGTGTTGCTGGACGACACGTGAGAGATCACAAGGCGCATTACTAGGCTATATGCTGACCGGGAGTTGGTCTACTATCTGTTATTTTTAAATGTAATAACATTGTTTGATTTTGTAGTGCCTGTGTATCCATGTCCCATTGATAAATGTAATATAAACTCTTATTCTGGCAGATGTGATTAAGGGAGTACAGAAAGAGCAGGTGTAAATTTTGCTTCAGCTAACATTTATAAAGTAGGCCTATGTAAACCTTCATGAATATGGCAGTTCACGCAAGAATGGCTTTACGAATAATTATACAAAAATTCTTTCTACTCGTGTTTCATAAATGAGTTCTTTTGTGTTGTCACTGGCGTTAAGATGTGGTTGCATTATTAGTGAAAGGCATCTAAAACGCATTCTTAGAATTAAAGCTGAAGTATGTAATTCCTGCGCAACTAGCGCCACCAAACGGAATTGCAAAAGAAACTTTGTTTTCAAAACAAATTTCTGAATACACCCCCTATCTGCCCTTCGTCAAACAAAGATATAGCCCCATCCCCAACTCACGCCACTGGTTGAGTAATGTTGTTGGGGCGGGTCTAAGTGGTTCGCTCTAAACAAACACAGGAATTTACAAAATGCTAGAGAGACAGAATGCTTACAGTTTTCAAGAAAGTTAACCTATGAATGGCTTACTCGCAGTTTTTTCTGTATATTAAGCTGGAATAGGAGAATCTAGTATTTAAAAGTATTTTAACACCGAAAAAGTTCCATAGCTTTAATGGGCTTTGCCGTTGAGAAAAAATGTGGATGAAAAGAAAATGTGGATTCATCACTGATCAATTCAACTGTCCCAGACAACTCCCAAAGTAGGCTTTAGGTAATATGGTAGGTAATATGTTTATTCGAATTTTATGCCCAATCTAACTTACGTTAATGATGCCTAAATTCATTTAGCATACACTTTTATTGGGCGGGTTGACCAATCAGATGAAAGGGGCATTTCAGTGCCTCACACATGTGCGAATAAAATATTCAAGGCATAACGTTTTTAATGTTTTAAATGAACAAAATTTTAAAAACGACCCGTTTCGATAAAAAAAATGAATAAAATAAAATAAAATAAAATTATGCTTTGAATTTTGTTTTTTCATTTCAAAAGAAACAGGCAAAAAAACTGATTATTCATTCAAGAAATTGGCAAGAAATTAGCTCATTGCTGATGGATATAAAATGAATATACAGCTTGAATATTTGATTTGATTTGCACATGTGGGTGGGTCTGAAAATCGATTGGTCAACCTGTGCTGTCATCTGTCCTGCCTCAATCAAACCCATCAGAATAAGAGTTCAACACAATACAGCTCTGCAGATGGATTAATCTCATTTTTAATTCAGAACATTAACATTCTACCAAATGTTTGACAGTTGCATATTTAATACAACTCTGTTGTTGCTTGTTTTGCAACCAGACAATGGATTTATCTAGCAATTTACCAACTTAACGTGGCAATAACTCGCTATGATGCCGTACCTCAGATTTTAAAAGGCAGGGTATAGATTGTTATAAAAATGATGTGATGCAAATTACCAAACATAACCAAAAATGTGCACATTTCTATACATTATAAATAACTAGACTTCCATTAGTGAGTTAATAGCCTACTGATTAATGCTGTTATTAAACTTTGTGCACTCGCTCGGTTGTTCTCTGCTCACAAATGGATTTGCTCCTTACAATACAGATGTGGCCTGTGAGATTGCGTGACAAAAAAAAAAAGAAGAAAAAAAGCATCACATGGCATTAGGCGGCACAGAAGAGAAATGATCAGTAGTGGGCACTCATGTTTCATTCTATGAAAACCAATTGCTAATGGTTAGTGAGTCCATCCCTAAACCGTCTAATAAAGGTCTGTCTAAAATAGCCAGGTTGTCAGCGGAATACTAAAGTGAGAACAAAAATCACAAAAAGCTATAGCAAGCGATATTGGGCTAAATCAGCAATGGCAATACACTATGCAATTGTTAGCTACAGGTGTACTTTCTCAGAACAGTAATGCAGCGGCAGAGCACGTTAAACATAGGCGAGCTAAATTCAAGTTTATTGTGTGTGTATTACATTCTAAATAACTAGAGTCGAGTCCTGCACGAGTCCTGTTTTTTAAACCCACACCCGCAGTACTTAACAGAACACCGGACCGTTATCCGACAGCAGAACTAATTTAATTCTGTACCCGACCCAGAGCTTTGTGCACCCGCTGCTACCAGGGGCCCCCCTACCACTGGTTCAGTATAGCCATATAATTATTTGCAATAAGTGAAAATATCACTGGGCACACAGACCAGCTATATGCATGCCAATAGTCCGATGGAACCTGTCAAAACTATTACAAATATTGCATACGCTTTGAAGAAATGACATGGAGAGATACGTGTGTGATTTTGACCTCCTTCAGCCTACGATCTGATGTGGCGATATTAGTAAGACAACTGGTTAGGTGTATGGGCGATACAGGTTTGAGTCCACCTTTTGCCAATTTCAGTATTTTCCCCTTATCGATTTATGCAAGCGAAGACATACTGTACACACCATCGGAAAGTCACTTATGCAACAAGGGGTGCTGAAGTCAACTGATGTTAGTTATAGACACTAATATCACTGTGTAAAAATTAAAATAATGACGCTGCCACATTTCTAAAGTTATTCTTTTTACCTGTGTTTTTGCTTTAAAATCATAGTTCAAAATGCCCATTTTGGGCCCCCTCTACAAAATAAGAGATTACTCTCTAAATATTGATCCACATTAAGATTTTGCCTTGGATATTCATTTAAATATATAATTCACCAGTACAAAAATGTATTGAGTTCACAGAGAATGACCCAATAGTAATAGTGACGCTTGACTTAGCAAACACCATTAATAAAAACAAGACAAAGCCTTAAAAAGCATCATTAAAATCTCTTACTGCCAAACAGCTTGCAGGTTTTCATGTGTGGAGGGAGCCATCTTCTCTTGCCATGACAGCACATCTGATCCAAATCTGTGACAAACATTGACAAGATCATAGTAAATATAGTGGCAGAATACACAACAAACAGGAAATTAATTTTGACACAAATGACACATGGATTATTCCTATTTCGCAGTGCATTTTCATGTCCCCATCATATATGTCTTAATATATTGGATAAAAAGTGTTACTACTGTTTCTTCATTTTAAACAGTTTATCTATCATTTTACAATTTCTATTGTCTTTTACGTAATGTTTTGCTTGAATTGTGTGCTTGAGCTTTCTTTCTCTAAAATAAATGACATCTAAAACTGTCAAAGAGCATATATACATTCATTCAACAACAAAGTGAATGAAATTCTTGAAGATGTGGCGGTTAAAGCATGAGTCATTTAAACACTTTGCAGTGAGGCTGTGCAGCTGCTCTCTATTTTATTAAGAGCAGGTATGTGTGCTGCGCTCCCAGCAAAATCTATTAAAGAGTTATATTTAAGACAGACTAAAGTAGATCACTCAAGACATCATTAAAAGACGAGCAGACAACTCTTGAAGACTGAGGATAAATGGTACAGATGCTTTTTACTCTCTATTAACACATTCATTTCCAGTGTGTAAGTGTTTGCTGATGAAAATATGTAATTCATAGAAAAAGCATTGGCACCGATTTATGAAAATTCATGAGAGAGACACAGAAAAAAGGCATTTGTAACAGTAGTTTACATATTTGTATCAATGATTTGATTTGATTTGTGAGTGAAAAACATTTTTTGGTCTGTTCATCATACAAAGGAGATTGTAACCTTCAGAAGACTTCAAGAATAAGAAGTCAGGTACACCTGTACATCTATTTATTTATGTGATTATCTAATTAGCCAATCATTTGGCAGCAGTGCAATGCATAAAATCATGCAGATACAGGTCAGGAGCTTCAGTTAATGTTCACATCAACCATCAGAATGGGGAAAAAAGTGATCTCAGTGATTTGGAGCGTGGCATGATTGTTGGTGCCAGACGGGCTGGTTTGAATATTTCTGTAACTGCTGATCTCCTGGGATTTTCACGCACAACAGTCTCTACAATTTACTCTGAATGGTACCAGAAACAAAAAACATCCAATGAGCTGCAGTTCTGCGGACGAAAACGCCTTGTTGATGAGAAAGGTCAACAGAGAATGGCCAGACTGGTTCGAGCTGACAAAGTCTACGGTAACTCAGATAACCGCTCTGTATGATTGTAGTGAGCAGAATAGCATCTCAGAATGCATTCTGTCAGACCTTGATGCGAAAGGGCTACAACAGCAGAAGACCACGTCGGGTTCCACTTCTGTCAGCCAAGAACAGAAAAACTGAGGCTGCAGTGGGCACAGACTCACCAAAACTGGACAGTTAAAGACTGTAGCCTGGTCTGATGAATCTGGATTTCTGCTAAGGCACGCAGATGGTAGACCAATGCCACGGTCGAAATCACTGAGATCTCATTTTTTCCCCATTCTGATGGTTGATGTGAACATTAACTGAAGCTCCTGACCCATACTCTGCATGATTTTATACATTAAACTTGTATCACTTGATCCTCTTGACCTGATCTGAACATCAGTGCAGCAATAACAGATTTCTAAAAAGGTTAAAGGCCGGAGAGCGAATATAAATAAGAACTAATACTCATGTTTATCTTACGGCTGACATGTCAAGTCAGTTGGTTTAAAGATAAAAAAAAAAAAAAAACTGGTGATAAGGTCAGAGTTCTCATTGTTTAAGCCCCTGAGAAAGGAGCAGTCTGTGTTTTCCCAGTTTCTCTTAGGCTACTGATCTCAACAGTTATATACAGCCTGATCTAATGAAAATTATGGGATGTGGTGACATTTTTGCAAAATGATATTACATGGTTCATTACACGTATCAAGACATTTCCGAGGTGAAATGTCCATAGTGTGAGTTCGAGGTTTTTTAAAGTTTTGCTCTATGGAGTTTTAAAACAACAAAACCGAACTTCCTACACTAAACCTAACCGATAGTGTCATAAAAAGCAAATGTGAGATAAAAAACACAATGCTGAAGCAACCACATAATTTCATGCTGTTTCTATGACACTTTCGACTCCTGTGTCGACTCGCGTGCTCTTCAGGACTCGTACATCTTTACATCGCAAGTGCAATGTACTGTAGTTGGTTATGAAATGCAAACGTTAAAATGTGTTATCTTGCAAGTCATGTGCTACAGTAAAAGTGTTTCGATGTCATATTATAGCATTGTGTGAAGAACAGGGTTTATGAACTGATAATCTGAAGTTTTACTGGTGATTTGTGTGAAAGTGAGTAAAAGTCATTGTTGTTATGGGGCCTCTATTGTTCATTTCATCAGGAAACTGCTGAGATACATACAACCAGCCATATAAAAATTATTTAGCAAAAATGTAGGTATAAGAATGTGATTCTTTGAGACCAAGTTGGGTATATTGCACCAGATAAATAATACAATTTAATTAATGTAATCATGCATAGTTATAGGAGCAAAATACACTGGCTTCACAACTTCTAAAAAGACTATTAAAATGCTTGATTTTTATACACTGTATTTATTTTTTATATTTTTCTTTTTTTTTTAATGAAAGCTGCACATCCAATCGAACTCTCCAGTAGTTTGGCATAAATTATCGGTCTTTTGGTAGAAGCTTGTCGAATTATGCAGATGCCAACATGGAAAGATTGTGTGACATGCCCTCATCCTCAAAAACCATGAACAAACCTACAAAATTTGTAAAAGAATATATGATGCAGGCTAAATTAAAGTTCACCTGCAGAGAAGATAAACATGATTGTCTTTTGTGTGGCGAAATATTGCCTGTTGACAGCATGAAACCATTACAATTTAAGGAGACATTTAGATACCAAACACTTAGTTTGTCTACTCAGCCAATGTTTTTGCATATTGTTAAGCCTGTGCAGACCATTGTAATATTAATAAATTTTAATGTTTGATACTCAGGACATTAAACAATGAACAATTTTGGTTCCATGTTGGGTCGTCACTTCACCGAAAAAGTTTGGAGTGGGGTTTGCTTTTTTTCTCCCCTTTTCTCCCCAATTTGGAATGCCCAATTCCCAATGCGCTCTAAGTCCTCGTGATGGCGTAGTGACTCACCTCAATCAGGGTGGCAGAGGATGAATCTCAGTTGCCTCAGCGCCTGAGACCGTCAATCCGCTCATCTTATCACGTGGCTTGAGCGCGTTACCACGGAGACATAGCGCGTGTGGAGGCTTCACGCTATTCTTCACGGCATCCACGCACAACTCACCACGCACCCCACCGAGAGCGAACCACATTATAACGACCAAGAGGAGGTTACCCCATGTGACTCTACCCTCCCTAGCAACCAGGCCAATTTGGATTAGGAGATCTGGCTGGAGTCACTCAGCACACCCTGGGATTCGAACTCACGAACTCCAGGGGTGGTAGTCGGCGTCAATATGGAGTGGGGTTTACTTAAAAAAAAACTAAGAAACAATTTCCATGCACAAATTGCTAGTAAATTTAACAGAACGTATTTTCAAGTAAAGGCTACTCACAATTATTTGTGGCTTTAGTTCGAAATTCTCAAGTAAACTTTGCTATAATCTGTTTCAAGTAAGTTTTACTCAGTCTTTATTTGTACATTTGACTCAAGCAGTGCAGCACTGAATTAAACCATGCTTTTAAAGGTGTTCTAGCATTCCAATGCCCTTTTAATGTACTACGCCTTGTACCACATGACACACGGAAGCTTTCCACAGTGATGCTTAACGCATGCTATGTAATCTATAAAACAACATCATGAGCACCAATGAGCCGCCTCTACAAGCCATAAACAAAAGCCAAAAAGACGATAAAACTACAGAAAAATACCACCAGATACTAGTGATAGATGGACAAATCACAAAGGCTCTCCCTGATGGAAAATCCAGATAAAAACAGCTAAAGGTGTTTTAATGGCATAAAACACAGTAAGTATTTGTAGTATTTGACTGAAACAGGTGTCTTCAGAAATCACACCAGTCTCTGTGACAACTCTAGACTCTAGCCACTCAGAAGACTTTGAGGCACCCTCTTTTTTAAGCTTTTTAATTTTTACGTGTTAGTTGATAACAGGTTTGCTGACGGGTGAGAGGGTGTGGTCTAATTCAGTGGCTGCGCCCTTCATGTGGAGTTGGAAATATTTTAATTTAGACAATTTCGATAATTATGTGTATTTACCAGTGACAAACTGGATACAGAGTAGCCAGTGGCAGAAGGCAACTTTTGCCAAGTTATTTGTTAGATACCATGCAACACAAAAAAAATCATATAGTGTGGTGTGTAAAAGTGATGCAGGTGTATTCAGCAGAGTTGAGTGTAATCTGACATCAAAGCAATCAATTATTGTAATCTAATTACTTTTTAGTTCAAAAGGTAGTGTAATTAGTTACTTTTAAAATTCTTGTAATCAGATTACTATAACTGACTTTAAATTAATAATTTGTATTATTATCATTATTAAGCAAAAACATGTAAATAGCATGTACTGTACATAGTTCTGTTGTGTTTTTTGTTACTTAAAGGACTTGTCCTATGCTTAAAGAATAGGCGAGGATATTTTGCACTATGAATTACCATAGCTTTCTCTATCTCTCCTCCCTAGGGGTCTTCAGCAACATTTAACATTGTAAAACAACATCTGATTTAGATTTTGATCTTCAAGATGTCAATACGATAAAGTGTTCTTATTAAGAACATCATAATCAACATTAGAGTGTCACCTTGAACTGCAGCACCTATATCTGTAGTCACGAGCTGTTACTGGAGTGGATATACAGGTGAGAGAATGTGGGTTTAGAAACGGCAAAAATGAGCTCTTAATAAGCTTTTCATACATGCTTTTTCACTTGTTTTGCTTGCAAAATCTGTAAATCCTTTAAAAACAAGGTACATTTACTACACTGCTTCACTGATATAATATATTACGATCTGACATCAGACAATATTTTGTCTTACTGGCAGAGATTTCAGTGAAAAGCAAGTGAAAAAAATACACTTGACTGTATATACTGTAAAGACACAGACTGTATACAGTACAGTTTATATATATTCTCTGTAAACAAGTCATTATATCTTATGCAGTGTTGCTTCTCAGTTAAATATATCTTGTTTTAGGGATTTTTATGTATTCATGTTTTTTAATTAAACTTCATAAAAACCCTAAAGTATTTTGATTTGATTTGATTTGTTTATTTATTTATTGTAATTCAGTGAAGGTCATTTAAAAGTATTTTCAAGAAGTACAGACACAAAACAAACAATATGCATGTAAACTTGATTTTTTTAGGGTTATGAAAATGCTTCTCAGTGTAAAGTTTACAACTCGTTGTCATGGTGATGTCAACAAAACCTAAAATGACTGTAAAAATGACAATATAAATAATTTTACAGCTCAAATAATACACGAGTTTTAACAGAATTAATGTAAGTGCTTTTATAAAATTATAATCTTCACATTTCTGCCTTTACACCCTCCAAAAATGGGCCCCATTTACTTCCATTGTAAGTGCCTCACTGTCATCAAAATGTTTGCTTTTTTAAAGAAAAGGACATCAACATAATGCCACAATACTTGCAATATTCGCTCGAATAATCCAACTTGATGCTAATTTACAGTGTGCTTACCACGCATCATATGTTTGACTACGTTTGCAAAGGTATCTGATTTTACATGGTTTCTAACTGGTCTAAGCTCTTAATTTATGATAATTCGCTTATTCAAGGTCTAGATCAGTGGGTTTAATTCTAGTACCCACAGGGAAAACCACTGGTCTAGACCACACCTGGTATTTTTGCAGTGATGGAAGATCCACATGCAAATTCCTCACTGTTCCATCATGCTTCTTAAACTGAAACACAGCTCATTGAGTTAGCTCAGAAAGACTGCAGTGAGGTGAATGGATGTGACTCAAACCAGGATTCATGAGTGTAGAAGGACAAGTACATCACCTCATGGACTGCAGAGGAAACAGTCTTTCCCAGGATTGGCACAAATATCTCTTGTGGACAATAGGCATTACGATCCAGCGACTGTTAGCCAAGTGGAACCACTCTGATCAAGGGAACTTGGGTAAGAAATACACTTAATTACACTGTAAATAAATGTCTGTAAATTTAACGGTAAAAGACTGTAAAAATGCTACAGTAAAAAAACATAACGAGTAGTTACCTTAAAATATATGTTACAAATTGTAATATATTTAAAAAGACAATACATGAATGGTAAAATACTTTTTAGATGTAAAAAGTATGATTTTCCTGTATAATTAACGGTAAAAATGTATATTATATTAAACAAGAGAGTACATGTACTTTTTATATTAAATTATTATTAAAATTACAGTAAAAACAGTAAGTGGGCTTTCCCAGAATTCCCTGCGTGACCCATCATATTTCATTATATTTTATGGGAATAGTTCTGTTTCTTCTTATTTTTAATATCAGTGATGTACACTGGAATGTTCTGTGTTATATTTGATGAAGTTTAATTAATGTTTATTGCATTATTTAAATGTCACGTGTTACTCTGATGGTGTTTAGTGTTTGTGTGAGTGACACTGAGCACTGTCTCTACATGTTTATTGGTCATTGCTCCTGGAAGAGCCTTTATTGAGGAACTTCATGTCATCATGTGCCCTTCTGTAATTACTTCGGTGATTAACAATACCTCATAAAGTGAAAAGCAGATTTTTACAGTTTCAGAAGGTTAATATATTAAGTTTATCATTTAATAATATAAACAATGGTAATGCACTGTAAAATATACCATAAAAACAACAAACTGTACACTTTTTTTTTGTTTTTTTTTTTGTTAAAACAACAGGATTTTTTTTTTACAGTGTAGCGCTTAAACTGAGAAATGCTCCAAATTGTGTTTTGTGTGATCTACATTTTATTCCTCAATATTTTATACCATGTCAAAATGTATTTAGTATTTGAAGTCAACATGAAATTGCAGTTATTAACCCAATTTACTTTTTTAATACGCAATCGCATTATGTCCGATTCGCTGGTGAAAGACATTTAAAAAAATACAAAATGTTGATCTTGGTCCGTTTCTGATATTTACCATTTTCGGTGATGCAACGTTGGACACACAGGCTATTAATTTTAACCAAATATTAAAGCTATTAAGCTATTATTTTAGGCTAATGTTGTACATAATGCAGCCTTTCTAAAATAGTTAATACAGTATTTTAATGTCTGTTTAATGTCAATGTAATAATAATAATAATAGCAAAAATGTCAATTAAAGGAATATTCCGGGTTCAATACAAGTTAAGCTCAATCGACAGCATTTGTGGCATAATACTGATTACCACAAAAATGTATTTTGATTCGTCCTGTTTATTAAAAATAAATAAATAAGCGGTTACAGTAAGGGACTTAGAATAGAAGTGAATGGGGCCAGTTTATAAACACTTATAGGTGCTGTAAACTATTTTAGCATTCTGAAGCTTTCATGTGACTGAGCCGTTGAATTGACCATGCTCCCTCATTCCAAAACCCGCCCTCCAAAGATCATTTTGTGACCAAAACCGAGCAAAAGAGCAGCATTGTTTGTTCCTGTGGATGTCAAATTCAACAGTCACACAATAGCGCCCTCAACTGACAAACATTATGAATCATAACCTCAATGATCCGCTTCAAATACACCACTATGAGAACGAGCAAAATTATTGACTGGTGAAAAGTGTCACAGAGACCAGTGAGATATCTCAGGACACTTATTTCATTAATATCTTTAATAATAATATCTTTTTTTTTCATACTTTTCCATTAAAAAAATTGCTTACGCACCTTTACTGTAAATACACACTGTTTCAAAAGTATAACCACAAGTTGTAAATGTTATACATGTTAACATGATTATAGTGTGATAAAATCACTTACTAACCTTTTCTGTGAAAATTATACCCAATACCGGGATTACAGGGTTTCATCGTCATGGTAACGAAGATTTAAAATTGTATATAATTTTACACAAACAAGGTTATTGAGCGATTTTATCACACAAAAATTATGTTGCATAATATTCACGTTTTGTGGCTAAACTTTTGAAACAGTGAGTATTTTAACATTTACCGGACTGGCCTCATTCACTTTCATTGTACGTGCCTCACTGTAACCCAGACTTTTTCTTTCTTTCTTTTCTTTTTTTATATATATAAATGAGGATCAAAATATTTTTTGTGGAAATCAACATTATGCCACTAGTTCTGTTGATTGAGCTCAACTTGTATCGGACCCATAACATTCCTTTCACAGAAGATATGCAGAGGCGTTGGCACTGGCATAAATGGAGATACTCTCAAGGGTACCGGCAGTGTTTCAGAAGGTGAGTGGTCCACCACAATCAACACAGTCAATTCAGGTCTGACTCCATTCTGGTGTAGAATGCCTACTTTTTACCATCAATCAATTCCTGACGGACAATATCAAGACCTGCTCTAAATTTTTTTCTATTTGAAGACTGACTAGGAAATACGTCACATTACGAAAGTAAAATGGGTTTCATGTTGACTTTAAATTCAAGACTGACTGACTACAGACGTTCCCTCATCAGAGTTTGAATAAGACAATGCAGGGTCATATTGGCATGTTACCCTTCAGGCCGTGGCTCTTCAGCCATTCACTGGAGCTGGTGGCTGCCGGGCCTGTGGGCTGGATGCAAAGTGGTGCACTGACAGCACACGTTACAGAGTCAGAAAGAGTGACCCTGTCCAAACCTGCAGAGATCTGTCTAGGTAAAACTGATGAGAGGTTCACTTCCAATGGAAACATTCAACCAAAATTCCCAGCCCTAACAATGCTATGGCATGCATTAATGGAGTTCAACAAAGTCAGACATTTGACTAACAAAAAACACCATGGTACTGCCACAGCACTTTTTCTTGTAAGGGTTAAACAAAGTATTTTAGTGAGACTCAGAAATGTAGTATCACCTCTAACTCAACAGTGATAGCTCTGTCTCCGATTCGACCCTGACGCATGCTCTGAATTTGGGTAAGAACATTCTGAGCTGCTTTAATCTCTGCCCAGAGCAGCTCCACATCGGTACTGCTTTCTACTACACCCAAGTACACACACAAACAAACTCACATTGATCTGATATTCTTACACAATTTATGAGATCCAGCGGCCCCAAAATGTGTTTGGACCCATAAGTCCCACTTGAAAAAATCAAGCCAAATGACATCTGCTAGAGTTTTTGAGCCATCTGGAAATTTTTGTGGACGTATGAAGTCAAACTGAGTGTAGTTCGTTGCATTAACTATGGACACGTTCCACTAACATCTGACAACCAGAATGTTTCAATTCTTTTTTCATCATTATATCTTCTTTCACATTCATTCTGAATTTCAATGAAAGCAGGTATGTTTTATTACAGATTACCAGTGCAGCAGAAAACATGTGATATTTCCCGTCAGTAACGGCTGCCAATTGCTTCACAGTCTCCTATTGCAGGAAATTGTCAGTGAAGTACAGTGATGAAAAAATGTTCCTCTGCATATTAAATAAAAACAATCTATACTCACAATGGCAACTGGACTGCTGCAGTTGTAGGCGACAGCATGAACAGAGGGCATTCTTCTCCATGCTACATAATCACATCTAACGTCTACTGCCTGATCAGGGCTGAAAATAAATAAATAATCATTTTAAATAATTTCAAACATACTTTAGCATCAATAACTCCAATAGGGAGTTGCAACAATGACCAGCCACTTTTGTGGTCTTGGTTCCAGAAGAATTTGTCCCATTCATTTACTTGACTGGAATAAAACAAATAAATAATAAAAAAAAAAACTTATATATACAAGACTGTATGCTTAAATTATTTTATGAAAGAGTGAAGTACTCCCATGAACCATGGTAAATAACAAAATCGAATCAGAAACAACAGTAACATATAAATCTATTGACTATAATCATTGATTTTAAGTATAAAATACCACATATTTGAAGCATATTGCAAAACATTAAAATGCATTGAAATATATAAAAAACAGAGCTTAAAACAGCCTAAACTGGTTAGTTGGTCTTAGCTGGTCTCGTTGCCTGGCCAGACAGGTCAGTTGGCTGATGTTGGAGGGGTCTGGGCTCTCAGCAGGTAGGACTGGGAGATCAGCTTGCAGACCAGATTCACCAGCTAAGTACTAGCTTGGTTAGCTAGAAGACCAGCTTAACCCTTCCTTGGTTTTATGGGTCAATTTGACCCTTTTGAATTTTTAACACTGATTTACATCAACTTAACTTTAAGTTTTCGGCCTGAAACTTCATGACATCCTCCACAGAGGTGAGCTGAACCTGGCAATATAATTTTTTTAAATGTAATGTATTTATACACAATGCTACAAAAAAGTCCCTACGTTGTCCTTAAGGGTCAAACTGACCCTTTTTATGTTCGATTTCAAAAGCTTATAATATAGGCTCTGTTTGCTCTCTCTCCACCAGCTAACACTAGAAAAAATATTTTTTTTCTCTATCACCTTCTATTCCAATATACAGTTCTGAAAGGCAGGGGATGCCGCAACGCAGCTTTAAAAATCTTGTTAAAAACAAAAAAGCTTCAAAAGCTTGTTTATAAGCTTTTTTGTTGTTGATGTTGCTTTTATTTTCAATGTTCTGTTTGCTCAATCTCCCTACTTATAATCTTAGATCATTTCAGTACATGGCAGCAAACAATAGAACAAATCTTTCTATTGCTTTCTATCACAACAATCAGATCTGAAAAGCAGGGGGTGCCCCAACATGGTTTGTGACTCTGCCCATTGACATCCAGTCTTTTTTGGGAAGCCACATGTTTTGTGGAATATCTCGGCCTCTGAATGGACTAAAAATGGACAACAAATCTTGATGTCATTTGAAAGATAAGAACCTCAGGTTTGCAATGATGTATAACATTTTATCATCGATATTCAGGAACATATTCCAATGATGATTTATGATAGTTTTTTTTTTTTTTTTTTTTTTTTTTTGCTGAACTGCTTTTATTTATGGACATTTGAGACATAACAGTGGATAATTTACCCAGACAAGCTGAGATACCAGTAAAAATAGACTCATTTGTAGAAAACAACCTAAGGTAAGATCTGATATAGAGTTTGTGGCTATTTGGGTCTTACAGAAGCAGTGATCAGAGTAGCCATGATAATTTTTTTATTAACTTTTTTTTTTTTATTCACAATTTCACTTTGAAACTCTTTTGATGATTATTTGAACCATATAATCCAATAAGCATTTATTCTCCTTTTTTCAAAAGGTGTTTATTTATTATTATATCTCATTCGAACATGTCGAACATTTAATAAACATATAATGAACAATGAATTAACAGTAAAATAACTTTTAAACAAATATATATATATAAACCTTGTGTTTGCATTTGTGTCTGTTGTCAATGAGTGTTTGTGTGTGTGGGTGGGTTTGGGTGGTTTATGAGGACATTTTAGGTTACAAACTTGTAATTACAAGGGTATTATGCTATAAGAAACTTGATTGAAGGCTGGTTTTATATGTTTTTAGCTGTTTTTATCATGGGTTGAGTGTGTAGGGAGTGTAGGTCTCAATCCCATCACAACTTCGATTGGTTGATCTATCTTGATGAATCTGGGTGGTATAGCACTTCTGAGAATATGGCTATTAAACAAAATGTTCCAAAAATCACACTGATTTGAGGTTTCTACAGCAGACTGATAAATTCAGCAACAGTAGGGTCAAAGTTCTGCTGCTGAAGTCGGTCTGTCACTGCCATCCAGTGGCTGAAGTTGGAAGTTTTGTTGAACGTATGTGCACGCATGAGCTCCAGTTTCCAGGTGAAATGTCCACAGGGTGGCGCCAAAAGCGAGTTGTATTTTTAATTGTAAATGATAGAATACAGTGAAGAGAAATGCATATTTTATTAACCCTGCACCCTAACCAAAACCCCAACCCTAAACCTAATCATCAGTGGAGTAAAATGTAATTTTAGATCGAAAACGCGATTTTAGAGAGAAAACTCAATTACTGCCTGGTTCCCACGGGACCAGAGCCCGTGCCAGTAGTGCTAGAGGGAAAGGTGAGCAAAGCTGAAATGATGTAAAAATGTCTGAAAAGGGATGGCGCTTGTCAGCATTTTGGCTGAATTGGGTTGATTTCAGGGTACATGAACTTTTGGAAGCAACATGTCGATTTCCCGTGTGATCATGTTGTCTACAGAAGCGAACAGCATTACTTTACAATCTCAGAGTTGTGCCATTTCACGTTATCACTATCAGTCATGGGAGTTGTTACTTCCGGAGCCCTACTGTTGCACTATATTATGCTGGGGGAGGAAATAGTTCTCAGCTGCCATTTTTAAACCCTCTCTTCAGACATTAGTACCAATAATAGTACTCAAGCTATTTAAGGTAAATTGATGGATAACTGCAGAAATGCCTGACAGAGGGAGCAAATGTGAAGGAGATGAAGTGGCTGTCGGCTCAAGTTAAGTTAAGAAACAGTGACTCATCTCTCACCAGGAGCCCAGGATGATGAGTAGTGTGTCCAGTGTTGTGTGGGTCAGCACCCTCTGCATCGCCTTCATGAGGTCACAGCCTCCACCCGCCCCCAGCTGCATAACCCATGCCCGACTCTCCCTCAGCCTGAGACAGAATACATGCACTCAGAAATGATGCGTACTATGAGCACACTCATTCATATTTATTTACACTAAACACAAACAAAGGTTCATCACAGCTCTGCACTGGGTAGATTACTTATGAAATGTAATCCGGCACTGATTACAAAATACAGAAATGAAATTGTAATCAGTAATGTAATCTTTTAAGGCCTTTTCACACCAAACGCGCCGCAATTAACATTTTATGGAAACAATGGATTCCTAACATGCTCCTCACACCTGGAATGAACGTTCACGCTGAATCACGTGTCGACAAAGTGAAGCTTTTTTTATGGTGTGTCGAATAAATGGCGACCAATAAAATTCAAGCTGTGAATCACATGTCAGGAGCTGATGCAGTTCCCAAAACCAGCAGAACAGGTGGTGCTAAAGCACAGAAAGCTGTTTTGACCACCTACATTAAACGCTGAGGCAGTGAGGACAAGCATTTCATTTGCATCAAATGCCTTAAAAACAGAAACAGTTTTTTCTCTTATGAGTTCTCTTAACATGTAAATGATATTGCTGCATCACTGCCTTGCATTCCCTTTAAAAAGCTCTCTGATCTTACATGGATTGTCTTCATAAATTGCTGTATTTTTTCCTTCGCATTCAATCTTACGTGAGTTCTCTAATATCTCTAATATACCATATCCATATCACGGAATATTTGCCTTTGTATCATCTTTTTTAATAAATAACTGTACGGATCTTAAGTATTTTATTCACCAAATATTAATCAAATGAATGCTGTGACTTGCAGTGCACTGTATGTCTTTGTATCAAAATGCCTTTGTATCCACCTTATTTTTCAATGCGGAAGTAAGCAGCGGCTGCATTTCCAGCGAATGTGTAAAAGTTCTGCTGTTATTGACCGCAATGTAAATATATAGAGGGATAATAATACCAGAATTTAGTGATATGTTTATAAACTATCACACAACCACAGGATGTACAGCAGAATGATGGCCTAATGTCTGATAATATTCTAACGTCAGCATTTAGAGTAAAAGTGTAAGTAAATCAATCACTTGTTGCAGTGTGTTGTATTGAAGAGATGGTAATAAAATCTGCTTCTTACTTTACCGAGATCGTGACGATGCAGTGTTTCCTGTCTCCATGTAAACCTCCATTTATATGTACCTGCATAACCTCCGATGATGCCTTTATTTACTTATTTCCAAAGGTTGATGTTTCATAAACCATGCTGAATGCCTGATCTGCGTGTCTGTTTACTATACACTGCTAAGAAAGAGAGAATGCTCTCTGACAAGAACGGAGAGTAAAATGTGTTTATAAATTTGCCAAGATGAAACAAGATGCAGTTAAAGCAGCATTTGCCCAGCGGCTCTCTTCTCTCTGCTGGTTGTGTAATGTTTGTGGAGGTGTGTCAGATGGCGCGGAGGACTGTCCTGTCAGCGCCTGATCTCTCATTCATTCTGCCTGTGCAACAGTGTGTGATAAAACTATGGCAAAATGTGATCTACGGTAAAACTATATGCGTTCAAAACCAATGAGTTCATGAAAATCATAATTAATGATAATAATATGATGCAATATATTGCCAAACTGTAACATAAAGCAGCATAATATAGTATTTTTGTATCGCTAAAATAGCTGGAATTGGCTGATACCGGAAGTGGCCCACATTCAAGGTTGATAATGGCAGCGCCCTAGTTTCGCTGAAATATAAGGTGGATACCAAAAGCGTGGTTTTGTCCTCTCAAAATCGTTATTTCTGTGCAACTGTTAGTCGTAAACAGCTGTCGTTGGCAAGCATTAGTATCTAATAATGGGTCAGACCAAAGATGTTTTTGTTGGGTGAAGTGTTGTATTTTTTCCATTGTACAGTATAGACTCCTTGAGCATTTAAATGCAGTCACGTATCTTTAGTAACATGTTTTGAGCAAATTTAGATACACATGCAAGAAGATACAATCAGTATAGTTCAAATTTACAACATCTGTTACAACAGTCATTATATGTGTTCATTACGCAGCAAATAATAAATGCACTTAACATACATGCGTGGAATCACTCTTATTTCAAATGATATCGTTTTAACCATTACTATTATTTTTTACACTCGATTCTTTCTAATCATTCCTCAGACTGTATACACATGATAATACTGTCAGTCAACTTGTCCAGCAGGTGAACTGAAATAGCTTGTGAAGTGTCTCGAATGTATTCTTTCTTGTTGAGCAACTCCACAACAAACTCTTCATCACTCCTGCAGCTTGAAAGAGAAATCAGTTTTCTTTTTTCGATCTGCTTGTCAAGTACCTCTTCTTCTCATGGACCATCATGGGCGGGGGGCAGACCAGCTCAAAGTCGCATACCCTTCCGGGGTAAAATTGCTTTTCAATTAGCGCCACCTATTGTAAAGGCATGAATGTGCTAACGGCAGTCATTTGCTTCGCTTTCTATGGGAAAGGGCCATTTAAAGTAAAAAAGGCTTCAATTTGTATCTGTTTCTCACCCACACCTATCATATCACTTCTGAAGACATGGATTAAACCACTGGAGTCATATGGATTGCTTTTACGCTGCCTTTATGTGGTTTTTGGAGATTCAAACTTCTGGCCACCATTCACTTGCTGTGTATGGACCTACAGAGCTGAAATATTCTTCTAAAAATCACAATTTGTGTTCTGCTCAAGAAAGAAAGTCATACACATCTGGGATGGCATAATGGTGAGTAAATGATGACAGAGTTTTCATTTTTGGGTGAACTATCACTTTAAGTGACTAATTTGGAGCACTGTACATAGGAAGCAACTCTAAGCACCACCAAATAAACTTTTTTCACAGACTGTGATGACGTGTTTCCGCCTTATTTAGCAGCGTAAATCCAGCAAACTTTTTTATATGATAATTTTTTTCAATATTGAGTGTAAGTTTATAACATTATTCTTTGTGTTATATTACCCTGGAATTAGTTTTAAAACTTAATTACTACAGCTGCGAGGAAATTGACAGTAAATTTGGCATCTTCTCCCATTTTACTGTCTTAATCTACCGCGCTCAATTTTTTTCTTCTGGAAAGTCATTAAAATGTAATAATGGACTTTTTCTTTTGCTCTTGCATCAAATGGGTAAGTGAAAATAATATGTGCTGTGGTTTCCTATTTACCACTGTCGAAGCTAACCCTGCAATCGTTTACTTCCGCGTTCCAAAACCCGGAGAGTGAAAAGGTCTGTAGCACTCCTTAAGCAAAGTGCATGGTAATCTCGACTGACAATTGATTTTTAATATAATTTTACATTAGCATGTTTCTAAGACAATGACATGGTTGTCTAAGAAGCTAACAAGT